>NW_005842797.1:635232-675559 GCF_000455745.1 Alligator sinensis
CCGCGTGCCAGTGGGCTGTGGCTGCAGAGTTGGCCTTTGTGCGGCACTGTGCCTCCTGCCCCTTACAGGGGCTACAGCCCCCCCACAGGGGCCAGGGTCCCCTGCCTGCAGGGCCCATGTGCCCCATGCCCACTTGTTCCCCCCATCCCCTTGGATTGCTGCCCTGCCTGGCCCCATCCCTCAACAGCTCCAGCAGACCCCCCCAATGGCTGCCCCACCCAGCCCCAGCCCCCAACTTGCACCCCGAGGCCCTCAAGGCTACCTCACTCCCAGCCCCCAATGGCTGCCTGCCCCAGCCTCCAGGACTTAAAAAAAAAAAGCCTCTACTCACCAAGTGGGGGCTGTGGGGGTTCCAGGGCCTCCTGGCAGAGCCCCCCCGGGCAGCACAGGGGAGTGGGGGGCAGTAGGGCCCAGGCTGGGGTCACTGGGGCTGTCACCCTGCCCCGTGCTGTGCAGGGAGGCCCCAGTAAATCCATGGCAGCTGAAACTGCTGGTAAGAACTGAGGGGTTTTTTTGTTTGTTGGGGTGGGGGGAAGAGATTGGGCCTCCCCGACCCATTCCTGACCTGTTGTGGAGTCTGGGTCCAGCTCCCTGCAGCTGGAACGCTGCCTGCCCTACATGGGCAGGCAGCATTCTTCAGCACCAGGCTAAGGGCTAGCCACAGAGATGCTCTGGCAGCCAGAGCATTTCTATCTATTCTACCCAGCTTCCAGTTGCCTCGGGGTATGGTCTGGGACTGTACTCTGCCTCCGTTTTTTGTCTGCAGGTTTTTTGAACCCCGGATATCCAGGTGTCTAATTTTGCCCACGCACTGCAAATTTGCAGCATGGGTAACATTTTCTCATTCCTGCACGTGCCTCTCGCAGCATCCCAAAGGGGTTTGAGACGCTGTGAGAGGCACCCTTAGGATCCATCTGCCACCTTGAAGAATACCCCTTGATGGACACAAACTGGTCCACATTTTGCTGCAAGGTGCTGGGTCATCGAAGAGCCGCTCTGCAAGGCAGAAGATCGATGGTTAGTCCTAAATTTTTTTGCATTAAATAACTTTATTTTCAGTTAATGCCTTTTATTCAAGAGAGCGGTACCACAGCGCTTTACAGGTTAGCAGCCAAATTCAATCTGGATGTTACTGTATTCAGAGAAATTGCTTTCCTTTATGCCAGATCTGAACATTTACCTTGCAAGCTAAAGTCAGAAGACTCTGGTAATTATCTCCATTGCAAATAACATTTGTGAATTGGAAATCATACAAACATATACTTTTCTTAAAACAGTATGTATTGTTTGAGAAGCAAGCTGGGCATACAGCCCTGAAGGCTACCATTTTCTCTTTACCAACAAGAGAAAATGCAATTTGTGTCTCAGGAGAAAAAAAAGAAAAGAGGCCCTGCCCTGGAAGGAGCTGCTTTAAGAAAAATCGTTGCCCTTTCACCCTTTAGGGTAAATGGAAGCCAAACAATGACAATGTTATCCCAGCTTGTAGACATTACACATAGAGTCTTGCTTGTATTTTTGCACCAGCTTAAACTTCTCTTCACTGGTTCTTTGTGGCTGCAGCAGATATGTAATATCTCTCTACATAACAACTGGAACAGCTCCAGCTATTCAAAGAACAGAAGTGAAAGAGCGACGAACAAATGAAGATTATGTGAAAACCAGCATTATGATTGTGTCTTTTTAGCTCTCTGACCCCAGCTTTCTTCCCATTCACCCCGCTTGCCTCCGTGTACTACGCTCTTTATGGGTGTGTCTAACCATGATGTATCCAAACATTCGTTCTTATGCAACCTTCTGCTTTACCTCACTTCTGTCTCATTTCCTTGCCTTCTTTGATCCCTCCTTGTCTCTTCTAGAGGCCAAAGTCCTTTCTCAAATACAGAGATTATGGGAATAGCATCTATTTATGCTAGCACTAAATTTGCCCTTGAAGTGAGCTGTTTTCCTGCTCTCATGGAGAACACGCGACCTCATTCTCCTCGTGGTCTCTGATCTACTTATACTCTTCCTCAAAGCAGGCCTTCCAGTCCCAGGGGTGGGGCTTCAGCCTTTTTTCTGATTCATCCTCCACTGGTTTCCATCCTCTCCATGCCATTGAAACAACCTCACCAGAGACATCATTGACTTTTCTTTGCTGGAGGCAAGGGTTTCATCTTAATACAGAGTCTCCCTTATATCTCTGTCCACTTTTGCAGTGTGTTGCCACTTCTTTTTTTTCTTGGGCTCCTTCCAATGATCTTTTCCAGACTTTATCGTCCCAAGTGCTCCTCCAAGCAATTTGGTGGATGCTATTTTAACTGCATTCACACACTCCACCTGCGGTCCCCATCACCCTGTCCTTTCTTCACCCTGCACAGTCAGATAACTCCAGCTGATCCTGTGGTCTCTGTTATCATATTTGGGCCCTCTTACATTGTCTCAAGATGAGCTAAGCAAGCAAAAATAAAAGTCCCTTCTTCCCCACCTGCCCAAACTTATCCCTCTTGGCCATTTTAGTGCATTACCCCTTTATTATAAAATGACTAGATATGGGAACTTGCCTTTCATATTATGACTGTAATGCTGGAATTATGCCAGAGCTGAACCCAAAGAGTTGAGCTGAGCACTGGCACTGTACCTCTGGGAAGTCAGGCTTGAATGAAAGGGGACCCTGAGTTCTGGCAGCTGTATTCTAACACAGGGTGAAAAGCACCAGTGAGTGACCTTCAGTACTAACCTGACTAGCTATTGAGAACAGAAGCCTATTTATTTTGCTTTTGTTTTCAGATGGCCAATAAGAACGGACAAGCAATGGCACCATTGTCTGTAATAAATGTGTTTTCACCCAGAGGAAAACTCAGGCGTGCAGTAAACAATCAAACTACAGATTAAATAATAATCAATCACAGAAAGACCACAGAGATGCTCAAAAGGGTCTGATGTATAAAGGAAGGTTAAAAGATCACAATATGAGCTCAGCAAATACGACAGCTAGAAGGGGGTAGGATTATTTTTTAGGCTGAAATGTAAAAATGCATCTGGACATTTGTTTGGTAGGTCTAATAAAATATATCAGATTTCCCCAGAGAACCTTGTCTGCCGATGTCCTTAGACCAACATGGCTACAACCAACACCTCTGGCCATTTGTGGCCATTAAAGATCTTCTGATGCTTGTTTGCAGTCTCAGTGTCACAGCAAGGCTCTAGCTCAGATGATTATATTGAACACAACCAAGCATCAAGGCCACAGGAAAAATCCTTACAGCTGACACAGGGTGCAACGCTCCAAAGCAGCCAGGGAGTGCCTACACAAGGCAAGGAGGGTACAGTCCTGTGTTTGGAAAAACCTCAATTTGGGGTCTGTTTAGGTCAAAGGGAATAATCATACCAGAGTGGCAGCAGGGTCACCCTTCCTCTTAGTAGCAGTATGGACTACCTCTCCTCCAAGACAGGCAGATTGCTTCAGCCCAGCAGCTGGGGATATCTGCTTGGGTAAGTGGACTTGGACTGCTGCACTCGTCACTTCCTGCTTTTGTTGGAAGTGGTGTGGGCAGTCACACCAGCACTGTGTTTTTGGAATTAGCATCACTTTACAATGCCTGGGGTAATTCAGAGCTTGGAGCTACTGTTTCAGGTAGGCTGCAGACTCAAGAAGACTTATACTGAGGTCACATTGCTAAGATTTTTCATGTGAGCTAGAACTTTTCTATTCTTACAAGGATCTGTTGGTATAGCTATACTTACCTTGGCAGTCACTCCTTGGGGAGTCGCAACTTATATCAGGTCTAAGCTGTTTTTGTCTGCATAACTCTGTCAGGTGTGTGAGATTTTTTTTCTTTTTTACAGTCATCATAACAAACATACTTACGTTGACAAAGCTTTTTAAGTATGTGTAAACTAAGCCAGAAATGTAAATGATTTAATGAAAACTGAGTCTAGTGTAAATGCACAACTAGAGGAACTGCAGCCCAAGGCATGGCTTTTCATACACATTCAACTATATTTTATTAGTAGATCAGCTTTTTGCATTGAAGTCAATAAGTGAGTTTTGTCTGAATGTGGAACACAGGGTTTCCCACTGACTGCAGTATTGGTGGTAGTGTTTGTCAAGTGCTTTTGCTTTAAAGGTTCCTTATAGAAATGCAAGGCCATTTTTATTAACTGCCTATAATAATAGGGTTTCTATGATATGCTCAAAGTGCTTTTTACAAGCATTTACTGTCTGAAGAGGTGGGGGAGGGGGTGGGGATCAATACCAGAAAGGGTAAAGAATTCTATTTGTATGATAAATGAAGTGATAAGTGAAAGACTACCTAAAAGTAATGACTGGGATATAATTATCTCAAGGAAAAATTGTAATAGTCAAGTCTACTAGCTTATGGAATTGGTTTTCAATAGAAGTTCCTTAGATACCATCACTTGAGCCTGTAATCAAAAGCTCAGTCTTGCATACAGGCAAGGGAAGACCAAGATGACCTACAGTTGTAGGTATCCTCTAACACCGTCAACTATAGTTCTGTCATTCAATAGAGATTTGAAAATACTCACACTTACAGAAGTACATTCTTGTTAAGTAGAAATGTCAGCGGATTAAAGTGCCTGTAAACAACAAAACTGTCTACCAATCTGTCTCAACTAGACCTTGGTGCCCCAGGAATAAAGAATTTACAGTGCAGTAGCTGCATTCCTCATTGTCTGGAGCATGGTGCTTGAAGAATAACAGGAAAACTGGCATGTTTTATCTGAGTGCAGGTAATGACACAGCTATTCAGCTGAAAACTGCAATGAAATTATTATCAGACAGATAAGTGTGAACTAGTGAACAATGCTTGCAAGGTTACAGGCTTTTCATTGCTTGCTACTGTACTTAACTCAGCAAGCTGGCATTTGGCATCACCTTGATGATAAAATAGCCCGTCCCACTCCCATGCTTCTGCTGAAAACAGTCGTTTGATTGGTGTAGGCAAGAGAACCTATGTTCAAGAGCAGGTGTAAGAAAACTTGGCTGACCTTTCCATGGGTGGATCCAGGATTTTATAAAGTGGGGTGTGGAATAGCAACTGATGCTGCAGGGGTTACTGCACCACCACGCTCAGCCTCCCCCAACAGTGGGGTGGGGAGACCTGGGATCTGCCCCTGGGTCAGCTGGGGATAGTGACAGTGGAGGGGAAAATGGGAGGGGAGGGGAGATGCTGCTGGGCATGGAAATGGAAAGGAAAGAAGTGCAGAGAATGGTGTGGGGAAGAAGGGGGAGGCCTCTTACCTGATTATGGGACTTTAAGTCCCCAACTGCTGCTCCCATGATGTGGTCTAAAAGGGGGATGCCATTGTGCCCCTCTTTGGATCCCACCCCTGGACCCTTCTACAACATTTGCACAACGGGCTTGGAGGAGAGCAGTCTGCTTCCCACTGGATTTCCACTCAGTCTGTCTAAATGGCCTTGATAGCTTGTTTAAGTGCTTCCTTCTTTTTTAAGCTGAAAGTGCTCATGGGCCAACAATAGTCTGAGAAATGGAATGCACCTACAACTCCAAAGACAGAAACAAAAAAACCCAATGAACAAACACCCCCCCACCCTGCAGCAACCCAACACACACCTTTGGAATGAGATTGCAGGGCTCCAATTTTACTGAAAAGGGTATGTGGTTAGAATAACACTATTTTGCATATCTTTGATCAACTGACATTAATAGAACCCCATTGTGTCAATCCTCCAAAATAGATTGTTAACGAAACTATGGATAGCGCCATCAGATCTCAGGTCCCTATGGGATGGTATGCAGAGACTGTGCACAACCACATAATGAAATAAGGGAGGAAATGAGAAAAAGAAAAGAATGCTGTATCCAAATGAGGAACCATATTAGGTAAGAGAAGAAAGGAGACAGATTAGGTAAGAGAATGGCTGCAACTGACCTAGTTGTCATTTTAGGACTCAGGGTCCACAGTCCTGCTAATGCAAAAGCTGCCTTGGGCTAGTTGTCAATCACAGGTGGGCAAGGGTGCTATTTTGCATCTGAAAGGTAACACCTCCAGCAACAAAGGCATTAAATTAGAACTAATTAATAACCAAGAAGCGAAAGTGGGTGGGCTGTAGCAGAGAGAAAGAATGTTTCCAGGAAGGCAGAGGACTGAAAAACAGCATTCTTATTTTTCTGACTCCATTTGGGAATTCCCCGCCCTTCAGTGGGAGTTGGATCATTTAAGAGCTTCCGTCTCCCGCCCTCTATTTGCTTTGAAACACACCTGCTCTGTTGTCACCTGTGAACTTTCCCAAAAACAATTCAACACAAACAGGTTCAACCTCAATCCTTTTTTAGGAAATACACGGTTGACACTTACTGTAATATTATCGCCAGCACAGAAATGACAGGCACCCAGTCTGCCAGAGCAGAGAGACAGGGCGTTGCTCGCACTACCAGGGCATTGCTTGCACTACCAGTGTCTGCTGCTAGGCTCAGCAGAAGGGCAAGGGGAGAAAGAGAGAGCGAGAGTGTGTGTGTGTGTGTTCACACACGTGCAGCTGCACTGTAGACACACTGTAGCATTGACAATCTGGAAGTGGGCTACAAGCCAGAACTAAAAGAAACAGCCCCACACTTATTTAGTCTTTTTAATTAACATTTGTCAAATCTGGAGAGGAGCCCAGGCTGTAAAATATGGATGCTGATTCCAAAGGGTCTGAGGCTAGGGATGTTTGCCGGCAGAAGTTTGGTTCAGGGCTGTCTCTATTTACATGATTGATATACTGCAGAGAGCTCCTAATTACTATCTCTTCCCCTCCTCCTTTGTCATGGGTAGGTGCCTTTCTCAGAGGTGATACAGTAACCTAGTGGCAGAGCTGGGAAGACTCAGAAAAAGTGACAATTTTAAAGAGGAATTTTTTGCAAGTTCCCTTGTTTCCAGGGGAAGAAAAAAGCAAAAAACCTGTGCAGCCAGCAGGAAAGCGTAGGAGAGCTTTGACCAAACATGGGAGCTGTTTGCAACTCTTCTTTAGGGATTCTGTGAAATTGTCTGAATTTGCAGCTTCTTGCATAATCCCCTATGTTCAGGCTGAGGTAATACAAGCTCTCAATCAGTAAATCCCGAGCAACCTTAGCAATAAGGCCTTATGTGCAAACTAGAATAGCTGCTCTGGTGTAACACAGACCAGACGCTGGCCTTGTAGTGTGGGAACTCTTAAGCGCAAACACTGCATATATTCCCCAGAAACAGGTGACATCCAACTTTTGGGTCTAGAAGGTGGTTTCAGCAAGAGCCGGAATGGTGGACACAACTTTACATGTCTTTCTTTCCTGTTTAGAAAAATGTGATCATACCTGCATGGCTCCCAGAGACATGCTGAAGGGACTACCGATGCTTAATGCTCAGTCAGGCTAGCAATGGGAGCAAGTCCAAGCCTTAATGTAGCATTTGCATTCACATTTTAGCCTGGAAGGGAGAGTGCATCCAACTGTACCAGAGAAACTGTATACCAATTGACTTCAGATACTGAGTTAGTTATTTGATAGGGCCCAGAGTAGCTTCTGAGCAGCAGAAAGAACCTCAGGAGAAATACTGGCTTAGGTAGCATCAGCTGCTCCACAGTTGTTTTATTCATGGACATCCAGCACTAACAGTTGGGCCTTTGCTATTTCTAGGCGAGGGCAACAGAAGGCACTAGCTTGCAGCAGTGCTTATTACCACAAGGCAAGGATTTTTGCTCTCCTAACTCAGCATACAGAATGGGTTCTCCTTGCATCTCCTCCCTGCTCTCATGCGCTGCTGTGGGGCTGGCCTGAGCCTGCAGCTCTTTGTGGCATCTCAGATACTGCTCATTCTAATTAAACATTGCCTATGCTCTGCACTATTTTAGAAAGATAGAGTTTGTAAAGGACTTAGAAGAAGGAGGCAGCTGCATCAAGTGCAAAATATTAGTATTATGAATGATATTTCTGCTTCCCTCCTCTCCAGTTATAAAGCAGGCTTTGGAACAGGGGAAGTTGGGGACAACCTCTGCATCCTCAGGGAACATTTCAGTATTCGAGGGTAGGCAAAAAACCCCAGAACTGTATCATTCATAAAATTAAGAAAGATACTGCACTTCTGGTGTTGGATATAGCACTGCTTACGAACCACAGGTAAATTAACACTGCCTCTGCTTCCTGCACTGAACTAGCAGTAGTAGAATAAAGGGCGTGGGTAAGTGCCTTTTTGTAGAGCAGACAAGGTTCCTTGGGAGAATTTGATATCTTTTATTAGACCAACCCAAATGGTTGGAGAATAGTTATTAAGCAAGCTTTCGGGTTCAAAAACCCTTCGTCAGGCTCAGGAAGCTGCAGCAGTTGCAGGCTTTCAGGCTACTGGAGGCAGGCCCCATTGCTACTCTCCTGCTTTCAGAGGTGTTGTGGCTGTTTGTATGCTGTGGAATCAGACAAAATAAATGCCTTAAACTTTGATCATACGAGTTATAAGATGACCATAACAGCTTTGTGGGGAATTGCTGGCTCTGCATATTAGAGCAGATAAAGGGAAAGTGTTTGTTCTTTGTAACTCCCCTGCAACTGCTTCGCTCACCGGGGCCTTGAAGATAGCAGAAAAAGTATGTGCTTGTTCTTCCTGAGATAACAGAGTGCTTGCTAATTATCTTTGACTGTTTACTCAGAGAATTTTTTTTTTTTTGCAATCATGTCCTGTGTAACAGTCTGTTTTTAAAAAGCTTATATAAATTGCATGATTCTGTTTTTGAGGCGGAGACTTCCCTGTAGTGCTGGTGAATCCGTGTACTCTGAGCTCTCCCCCACGGTACTGTGGATCTGAATAAAAGCTTCTGCTGACCTGACCCTAAAGTCTACACGTGTTTTTCCACGACAATGCTCAAGGAGAATGCTTAAGTCGAGCTCTTACTGCTCTTCAGTAATCTCCACGCAAAGTATAACCCTTGAGACATCATTGGGAATTTCCCATGCAGATAGAGAACTCAACACAATCTTTAGAATTAAATGTTCATTATGACATCTAATTTCTGTTTTTGAAAGAAAATCTGTATTTGCTAGTTTGTTATTTTAAGGATACTTCCTTGGCCCAAACTAAGAGATACTACCTGCTAACCGCGTTGTTGAGCTTTGCTTGTGGTGTTCACCCAGCTCATCCACCTGCATAGGAGAAATTATTCAGGCACAGGAACCTTGTTTCATGTGAGGGAAGGTTTTTGACATAAATATTTGTTTGCAAATACAAGTTGATTACTGTTGGCACAAGAGAGAACCAAAAGGGAGGGAGGTCTTTCCACAAACAGCATTTTATGCAATATAGCATTCTAATCCAAAGGATGCTGAAATAGTCTGCAGAAGATGACTACTTTATTCACCTCTGAAATAAAGTCACTTTTGAGATACATATGCAGTAGCAGCACTGCATAACAGTGGATTCAGAAGGGAACATGAATAATAACTTTTCTAAATTAAGCTGCAAGTGGGAGGATTTAGGTAGGCAACAATAGAGGTTGGAGATTGATTTCCAGTGTGATTCATTGGATTTTTGTGCAGCTGTTTGCACAGGTAAATTATAATACTTAGCATTTATACAGGGCTCTTCACTCATAAAAATACTCTGCAAAAGTGCTTATTATCCAAATCTTTCCACAAGGGAAAACTAAGGTACAGCAAATTCAAGCAGCCTGACTAAAGTCACTGGCGTTAGAATGTATTTATGATGATGCAGGAAACAACAGTGTGTTTTAAGGAAAAGTGTTTGTGAATTTGGGTGATTGCATCTCAGAAGAATATGATCAGACCAGCTGCAGTGACTAATTCAGATGCAGCTGCTCAGCACAGGTCTAGGTTTACTGAAATCTTGAGGAAACCTTGTGCAGATTTCCTTTATGTCACTTGCAAAAAGTGCAATGAGAAGATTAAGCGTGCTTAAGACCTATGTGCATGAGGACTCAGCCGAAAGGGGGTTGCACATACCTGCACACATTCACACACACCCTCACACACATACATTTAGGGCTTGAGCATGGCTTCCACACAGGTCAAAAATGTGCAGCCAAGCTACCCCAAGGCCACTCCAGGACTGTCCCAGACTTGTCCTTGGTGCTTCTTTCACTTCAGACACTATTAGCTACATATTGTTGCACAGACACGTTAGCCACGGTTGTGATCACGCACTGATGGAAATACGCTTGGAGATGTACCTATTAGGACTACCATTCTTACCAAGACATTAAAGTCACAGATTGAATTCATAGCTTCACAATGGCACTGGCAGAACATTCAACTCCCAACCACCTAAGAACTCATGTTCAAACTAATCACCAATTCAGAGCCCCAAGAGTGTGACTCATTAAGTACACATTCAAAATCTCACAGAAATATCACATAATTCTTGACTTAAGAACTCAGGTAGAGAAGGTTCTTTGGGTAAATGTGGTATCTTTTATTAGACCAA
The DNA here is from genome assembly GCF_000455745.1 of Alligator sinensis. Taxonomy (NCBI): domain Eukaryota; kingdom Metazoa; phylum Chordata; order Crocodylia; family Alligatoridae; genus Alligator; species Alligator sinensis. The sequence goes on from NW_005842797.1 coordinate 645,643, forward strand.
CTAAATAGTTGGAAAAAGTGTTCTTTGCAAGCTTTTGGGCGCAAAAACCCTTCTTCAGGCATAGGGAGAGTCTGCTGTTGTTTTGTGTTCTCCTGCATGGAAGCCAACATACAAAATGCAGGTTTGTGAAAAGGCAAATGCATGGCAGTGAGGACCAGCGGCCATAGGAGACCATGTGTGAGACAGGTAGGTGGGGGTGGGGAGGAAGGGGGAATGTTGACTTGGTAATAGAATGTAGTTGGCAAAATGTAGAGAGGTTACCTGTGGTTATGGGATGGCAGGCAGGTTATAGTGTACTATAAAACCAATGTCTATATTTAGTCCATGCTCTTTTGTATCCAGTAGATTGATGAAATTAAGTTCATAGGCTTGTCCATGAAAGGTGCTTTGTAAATTCTCTGAGGATTAGAACTGATTGGAGAGAGAGTGGTTGTCTTGTGAGAAGTGTGCACCCACAGGTAATTGGGTATTTTTGTCTTTGACAGATTTTTAATGTGTGCTCATTCTGGTATGCAGTTGTTGTTTGGTTTCTCTTACATATTTTCCATCAGGGCATTTGGTGTGCTGGATGAGATACATGACATTTCTGGAGGTGAAAGTATAAGATCCAGGAATGCTGATGGTTCTGTTGTGGAGTGTAGTAATTGTGGGGGTGCTGGAGATGTGCTGGCAGGTTTTACATTTCTTGTCCCAGCATGATCTGGATCCGTTCGGTGTGGTTTGGGCCATGGGAAGTTTGCTTCTGGTGATGATATTGGCGAGGTTCGGTACGTGTTTAAAGGCTAGGATGAGTGGTTCTGGGAAGATCTCTTTAAGAAGTGGGTCTTTTTCTAGTATGTGTTGCAATTGTTTGAGGATTTTCCATTTAGATTCCAGGGAAGGATGGTATGTCATAACCAGGGATCCTGGTTTTCCCTGGTAAAAAAAATAGCAAATTCTGATAAAACCCCCAAAATCTGTAATTAAAATGAAAGGCCCCTCACAGTCCCCTGGCCCTACTCATGCCCCTCCCTTCCCCCTCCAGCTTCCCCAGCCCTGTTGGTCCCCCTCACTCCTCTCCCCACAGCCCCCTGGCCCTGCTGGTGCTCCTTGCCCCCTACCTACAGCCCCCTGCCGGAGGGGGCCCCTACCTGCCAGGGCTACAGGGCCAGAGACCCAAGTCCACTGCCCCCTGCCCCCAGCAGGAGACAATGGCTCCCAGCGGAGCAAAGCCTGGCTCTCCCCTCCGCTGCATGCTTGCTGTGGGCTGGGGCAGGGGTAGGTGGGTGGTCGGCTCCCCACCATCGCACACTCCCGGGGAGGGGGGTGGGGGGAGGCAGGAAGGACCCGTGACCCCCAGATCTGTGCACAGGGTGGGGCGGGCTGCCCGCTGCTTGGGCTCCTGCCCTGCTGCACTCCCCCGGGACCTCCACAGCCCAGTGGGTGCAACCCAGCATTTCAGGGTACAGAGGGGCTGCACAGGAAAGCTGTTTACTGCTGTGATCTTCGCAATGCCCTGCCGACACATCATCTGCACACGTTGTGCCCCACAGCTGCCATGGGCACAGGGGACACATCGCCAGGGCAGTGTGGAGCTTGCAGCAGCAAGCAGCTTCCCTTCGTGGCCCTGCTTTGCCCTGCAGCACTGGGTCGCACGCGCCAGGCTGCACAGGCCCCAGGGGAGGAGCCTCAGCCTGCAGTGGAAAGCCTGCCCCACCCCCACCCCGTGCACAAATCTGGGGGGCATAGGTCCCCTCTGTGCCCTGGGAATGCACACAGAGCAGCAGGGAGCTGGCCCCACCGCCCCATCCTGCTCCCTACCAGGGCACCAAGCCCCAGACATCCCTCGGCTGGGCAGCAGCCTCAGCCCTGGCCCTGCCCAACTCCCTCCCTATGGGGGCCTCAATCCTCTTCCCCCGCTCCCCCACTTACATGCAGGAGCTGCTCTCCAGGCTGCCTGGCGTCCATGTGCATATACATGGACATGGTGCCCCCTGCCTGATCATCCTCCTTCAGCTCCCTCCCAGCTCCCTGCAGGCTGGAACTCTGTGAGCCTGCAGGGCACTTGCTGCAAAACTGCAAAATCTGCCGGTGTCTCTGCTAAAATGAAAAATCTCCGTTTTCCTCCAGCAAAGGTGGGAATCCATGTCATAACCAGTGGTGTGTGATTCATGGGGATTTTTTTTTGTACTGCAGCAATTTTTCACATGGTATTTGGGTGGCTCTTTCAAGTGTGATCTATCTCTCTAGTTATATCTGACCAGCAGAGACTCCCTGTGCCTGAAGAGTGACTGCACCCAAAAACTTGCCAAGAACTTTTTTCCCACTACTCAGTTGGTCTAATAAAAGATATCACATCGTCTCAAAGAACCTTGCCTGCCTATGTTCTTAGACCAACACAATTAGAACCAAAAACCCAGCATTTATCTCTCTGGAGGAGTGTCCTTGTTGAGTGAAAGCCCTTTTGGGATTTGTGAGGTGACAATCGCAGGTGTTCTCCTCAGTGAAAATTCAGTGGTATCGGAGGGCTTGGCTGTACATTACAGATTTCTTTGTGTGTTTAGGGTGATCGCTGGTTCTGTACAGATATGTATGTTGGTCTGTTGGTTTCTTGTACATGACGGTTTGTATTTTATGATTCTTGGTATTTGCCTCGGGGGTACGAGCACAGGCAAGCAAGGAACCCTGCCCACGGGGGAATCTGGGACAGAGGTAACCCAACCCTGGAGAGAAAACCCTGAAAGGAAGAACCACTTATCTGTTTCAGGATGCCGAACACAAAACAAGCCACGCCAGGAAGAAAGACCTGCGCAGTTCATCAGCTGTGCTTATCTGCAGCTGGAGCCAGCATGGGCATGTGACATCAGTGGGGAATGCTGCCTGGCAGGAGAGATAAAAGCTGGCACCAAGAGTGAGCCAGGGGAAACGGTAGAGGCAGTGGAGGCTGCAAAGATTCCCCACGCTGGTTGCAGCCAGATAGCAACGATGTGATGGTGTTGTTCTTGAGGAATTCTTCTTCCAGGTGGCCCATAAAAAGGTTGGCATATTGTGGGGGCATTTTGGTGCCCATAGCTGTGCCCATGGTCTGAAGGATGTGTCGGTTATTGAAAGTGAAGTTGTTATGTGAAGTGGATGAAGTGTATAAATTCAGTAGTATCTTTAGATCTGCACTCTGAGTTGTAGTCTTGCTCTTGTAAATATGTAAGGACTTGGATGCCATCCTGGTGTGGGATGTTGGTATATAAACTAGTAACATCCACGGTGGCTAGCAGGGTGTTGCTGGGAAGGTGGTCTATGGTTTTAAGTTTTCGTAGGAAGTCTGTTGTCTTGGACAAAACTCGCTCTTTCAGTGACAAGACGTTTTAGGATGGATTTGATGAAACCTGATATTTCCTCAGTGAGGTTGGATATTGTAGGTCTGCCTGGGGTCCCTTGTTTGTAGATTTTAGTGAGCATGTAAAAGTCCCTGAGTTGGGTAGTGGGGAGATCAAGTTCTGTAGCTTTTCTTGTAGTTCAGATGAAAATTATTTGATGGTGGTTTTGAATTTTAAGGTGAAAAGGGAAATTCAACCTTAAGTAGACCTCAGCACTTTTCATCTGTAGATCCCAAAGCACTTTACATAGGTGCCTAAGTTTTGTTGTCACATTTTTACAGATAGAAAACTGATGCACAAAGAAGTTACAGAGTAATACAAGGTCATGTGGCAGGTCCATAAGACTGGCAATCCACTAGACCAGTGATTCTTAACCAGGGGGCTACAGCACCCTGGGGTGCCATGAGATCCTTTTAAGGATGATGCGGGTTGCCACACAATATTAGCACTGGTAAATATGCAAACACCTATACATACTCTGCAAGATAAAACTAAGGATTTCAAGTAAGAATCCATAATGTAAACAATTCTGACCTTTTGTGGTGTTTCTGAGCTATCTGCAACGGAAGAATTGCTCTGTTAATTTTCCACAGTAAAGAAACAAGTGAAAGCTATAAGCTGGCATTTTTGAGGGGGCTTTAAGTCTAAAAAGTTTGAGGATCACCACACTAGACCATATTGCTGTGCTTATGAAAATGAGGGAAGAACAGGTCTTACTAGAGTCATAATCCTAACTAATCGATGCCTTGCAAAGGACCTGTATTTTGACTTGCAACAGCCCTGCTAACCTTCTCAAAGGAGTCTATCAATCATCCTCAATGATGTCAAAGAGGGAGGTTATTTTGCTCAGTACATAAACGCCAACTGGAAAATAGAAAGGGGTGGGGGAGAGGGCAAACAACTTACTTTAACTTGTAACCAGACTCAGATTTGACCCAGGCCTTTAGAAAGGGTAATGCATTATTCCAATGTCAGCAATTAAATACTTACGTTAAAAATATGTAAATGGAAAAGCAGACATATTTAATTCCTTTCAAGCCCTTCACAAGTAATTTTCTTTCAATACTAGAGAATATCTAATCAGGGTTTGAAGATTATAGGTTGTGTCAATAAAATTCTATGGACTTTTCCATTACTTAACACATTAAAACAGAGTGGAAGAGACAAGTTTGTTAATGAGACTTCATTAGCGTATTTATAAAAGATCTTTAATAAGTTTGAAAGTCTTTGAGTCACAGAATCCAATGCGGCTCCATTTATAGAACCTAAAGTGCTATGTATGCATCTGTAATATTCTGCAGTGTAGCAATATTGCAGAAAAATTATAGAAACTTTTATTTGCCTAAAATACAAGTCAGTTCCTTGCAACTTTAATAGGCACCTATTGTGGTTTCTGGAATCATAGTGGCATGCATATCTCTAGTCATATTCGATTTCTCCTTCAGCTTTGATTGGAGCAATGTATGTTCCACCACACCAATCCGTATGTCCATCTGAACTGTTTCTTGCTTCAGTTTTGTTAAGGCTTGTTTAATTTTTACTAAAGGAGCTGTTAAAAAAATAAGACAGACAAACAGTTCATTTCTGTATCAATCTAATAGGTTAAGCATTTATTTTCCTTATATTTCACTCTCTGTGGTAATGGGAGAGCTGAATGAACAAAAGGATGTTATACTTTAGAGACACGACTTTACTGATAACATTTTTAACAGGCAAGCCTTTTAAAAAATAGAAATAGGTGGTGACAATTTTGCTGCCTTCCTGACATCTTGGATCTGATGATGTGCATAAAAATAAAAAAACATTTCCCAATCTCTTATGTTTTGCACAGCAATAATTCTCAGCCCTCTTGCTGAGAATGGGTCTGATGAAGAGCCCCTTAAGCAGCTGGATATAAGGGGTCCGGGACTTAGGCAATGTTTATGTACCTTCTTCCCTTCCACCTCTGGCTAGGTGGGCTCCCCCTTAATTCCTCCCCTCCTTGTGCTGCATGATATATGGGCTAGCAGGGAAGTAGATTTCATGTTCCAGGTAGTTCTGCACTCTGGAACTTGTCCTACGTACTGCCAATGCTGCAGGGTGACAGGGGTGGTGTGAGGTCAGGAGGCTGGCTCTGCCTGATAAAACAAGCCTGTACAGGATTTGATTCTCATAAGGGACAGCCATCACAAGTGGTTTACTCTAGTTATGCATTAGTTGGTTAATAAAGTGGCAGTCTCTACATTTATGATCCTATTATGGAATTTGTTTCTATATCTGCACCATTATTCCTTTTCCCTTTGAACAGAACATGTTTATCAGGCAAAAAAGCACAATACACTCCAAGGCAGTGAGAGGCTGATACCTACAGGATATTTAGATTTAATATAAAACAAAGGTGATATAAACATAAGTCTTAAAATGAACGTTTCCATCAGCTGGGAACCCCATCTCAAGCATTCTGCTTACTCCCAAGGACAGTCCGGTTATAATAAGTGTTTTCGGGCTCTAGCTTCAAATCATTTTTAATTAGTTAATTATTCAAAGAACGTATACAGATCATTTCTGATTCTATGGTTACCTTTCCAAGAAGTGCAGAAGTTTAAAATCAATAGGATTTGGGCTCCTACATGTAACAGTCACTTTTGAAATTAGAGGGCACACTCCTAAATCACTTTGGCTCCTATGGAATTTTTACTTCAGATCTTTTGCACTAATCCTTCATTCCTGTATTTTTCCTTGATCTGGGGTCAACTGTGCACACTTGATTTCTTAGTGAAAGGGAGCCCCACTGAGGAAGGCATGTACTTACCTCCATCAGTCATGCTGCTTCCCTTCTCTTCCATCTCCTGCTTCACTTTCTCTAGCACTTCAGTAATCTTCGAGTAGACAAATTGATTTTAAATGAACTGTTCATGCTTTCTGAACTTCAATTTTTTAAAATTCTGCCCTGAATAACTTGCATTAGTTTTACAAAAATGACTAATTGTACTCAGTTCTGTAAATACAGAAATGCAATTTTTCAATATCCAACTACTCTTACAAACTGGATTTTTAATATGTTTAAAAAAACCAGAAGCACAAATTGTGTTACATAAGAAATATGTTGACACTGTAATGCTGTTATTGTTTTGAAGAGTTGTACAGTGTATGAAATTATAAATAACAAAGTGATGCTGGCCAATAATGGATGGAGGACAAGAGCAACCATCTTTCAGAGACTAATTTATGGAGTGACATAGGCAACTCCATTACAAAAGACTAAATGTCTTCTGAGCTAGAAAATGGTTCACTAGGTGACAGTGGTTCCTACAAACACCAGGTGGGTACCAGAATGAAAATGTGAACAAGAGCTGCCAGTCAATTTCCCTGGGATGTGTGTCTGTAGAAGAGGGAAACCACTAAACCACATGAACTATCTTTTATGTCTAAGGAGAAAATGTAGCTTTATTTTTAGCATTCATACAGAAAGTCAAGGCTTGATCACAGCCATGTGAAAGCAAATCTATACCAACATCAAATGCATGTAGAATCCCTTCAGATATTGATGACTCTGAAACTCATGCTAAGCTCAGGCCTACTCACAAAAATTAAAATACAGAATACTGATGCTAATTGCATATTGCAGGAGGATGCAAGTTCATGGCTAGGCCATCTGAGAAAATAATAATAATAATAATAACGAGGTATCTCTTCATCTTGTCTTGCTACATTCAGAATGATTTCAGGCAGACTCCTAGTTGCCTGGTGTGTAACCATATGAAATGTCTATCCTTGATTAATTAGTATGGTAAATATTTCTTTTGAGATTAACTCATGTTTATGTGCAGGAAGAAACATTTTCCATATGTGATAGATGTCTCCTCTTGATTTAGTATGCTTTCCTGGCTGTTAATTAGTTTCTTGATATGTTCCAAACTGGATAACTTCTTGTTACTGAAGAAGGTAACTCATTCAAATTACACATTTCTGAAAACCAGTGATAAGTAGGTTCATTAACATGATTTTCCCATCAATTACTGCTTGGGACTCTCTTGATTTACACAACTAAAAAATGCTTTGAAGATGCTAAGCTAAGGGTATAAAAAGGCAGTAAAACAGCAAACAGCGCGCGCGCTTCAAGAATAAGAAATCTCTCTGACACCAGTTGCTGATGCGCCCAACTTACTCGAGAAGTTGAAGAGAAACAGACCGCCTCTTCGTCACCTGTTTGGTGAGAAATCATCACCTTATAGCTAATTACTGGACTCTGATTGGGTTTGGGCTCACTTGACTTGATTTTGAATACTTGTAGTAAATAAAGCCTTTCTGTCACTCATCAAACGAAGTGTTGTGTCAATCCCTGGGCTAGTCCAGAATCCTAGGTTTTTATTTGCTAACAGATATGTACCACAACAGCTAAGATCAGACTCTGGCTCAATATCTACTCTGTCATATATGTTTCTTTACTAATCATCCACTAATTATAACAGCACAAAAACATTATAATGACTTCAGATTTGTAAAGTGTTCCAATTTTCAAAAATGAGTTCTGCTTTTAGGAGGAGTAAAAAGAAACTCATTTTCTGGGTTTCAAGCACAAGGTTAAATATAATTGTACAATTAAACTTTTTCTAAAACAGGTAAAGCTCTACGGAAGCTGCTCACTTGAAAAGACAGGTTTGTATCAGACTATTCCAATTAAATTTCTGTGATAAAAAGTGAATGTATGTATAACCCATTTAAAAGAAGAAATCTTAAATGTTGTGCTTGTAGTATCTAACACATTGCTGTTGAGTACTTAGCCTAGTCAGTAGAGCTTGGCTGAAAATGTCTTTTCTACCCTTCCATTCTGTTAAGAACCTTGTTCTGTCCTTGACCAAGATGAAAGTCATAATACTGAAAATGTTAATGGAGTGTAAATTCTGGTGTGAAAAATGTTGAAACAAAAATGTCAAAAAGTTGAAGTCAAACATCTTATTTCAAAGCAGTGCTTCTGATGAACTAAAATGTTCAGGGACAAAACCATGTGATCTTTTTGTAGGAAAATGTTTTGATTAGCTCTGCTAAATAACAACTTTTAAGCAAAAATAAATAATGATGGACGTTGTGAGATTTCCAGCTTTAAAGCACTTCTAAAATCTTCCTAGGTTAATCCTCAAATAACACTTTGTGACAGGCAATAATGTTGTGGTACTATTTTTATATATAGATGGGGGAAATTAAGACAGGGGTAAGTAGCTTGCTCAAGCTGATAGATGAAACCTACAGTGGAACTTGGTTGTTTTATGCCTACCCTCAAGAATCATCAGTCCTGGGGTCACACCATAGGTTCTAAAAATATTAGCTTGAACTTGTGCTATGTAAAAATGGGCTGGGTTTACAAAATGGTAAATGTGACAACTTGGGGTATCTGCCTTCCATTTTCTGTCAGTGCTCCCTGGCCTCCTCTGCCTCCTGCCTCTCATCTGCCATGACTTGATGTTAACATATATAGGTTTAAGAGGAGTCTGGCTCCAGAGACTGGGTCAGCCTCTACTTTGATGCTATAGAGCCTACAATTGTGGCCTCCTGCTGCCCCTGTAGCAATGCCTATGCCCCGCAGATGACCCTCAATTGTCCCTTATAGGGGATCCCTTGGTCCCAAGTACAGACTGGACCCCTCAAGCCTCAAACCCTTGTCCGGGCTTCAGCCTTCGTTAACTGGCTCAGCCCCATCAGCCCAGGTCCACTGTCTCAGACTTTGGGTTCCTGGGCCCCAGCCCTACACCTCTCTGAACCAAGCTGGTCTCACAAGCACAGAGTACCTCTGACACCCTGCTCCATGTCCTCCAGACCTCCCTTACAGCAGTAGGCCGGTCCTCTGGTTTTAAACACATAAAAGAAAACCAGAAAATGAAGGGTTACGTCTCACCTACAAGCCCCTTGGGGCCATAACAAATGGCACCATCATAAGAAACTGCCTTGATTCCCACCAGCCTCAGGGCACCTCCTTTTCACTGTCAGTCAACTCGGGTCTTCCGCTCCTTCGCTTGCAGGCATTAACTGCCAGCCCCAGCTCAGAGACTGGGCTTACATATAGGCAAACGTGGCCCCTTCCGGTCACCTGACTGCTGCCCCTGAAGCCAGGCTCAGGTGTTCCTGCTCAGCCTAACAAACTGCTTTGGCTTTTCTTGCCCTGCAGCCCTCCCCAGCTTTTTAGCAGTCCCAGGCCTTGAGTCTCTGGTGGGGCTGGTACTGCAGCCATCTGCCTCTGCAAGCTACGAAAGTCTGGCTCTCCTGGAGACCCCGCTCTTTTCTCCTACTCCTTCTGTGGATGTAGTTACCAGGGTCAGGGTTCCCTGTTACAGTAAACAAAGAGGGCGACTGTCTGAGCATGGTGAATTATTTTCAAATAATGTATGGAAGATCTACATGACTCTGAGAATTAAGACCAGAAACAAAGTACATAAAAATATACTGTACCTCAGAAAGAATTCTAGTTCTTTCGGTTACTCCTCCACTTCCCTGCTGGTATTTCTCCTTGGCCTAGGAAAGCAGAAAATAAGCCAATATACAGCTTAGAGAATGTGCTTGTTAAGGTTCCAATACCAGGAAGTCCAACCCAAGAAAGCAGTCCCAATGCAGGCTACCAGTGCTTCATAGATCAGAAATCTTACAAGAATCTTGAAGCATCTTAATTAACCACAACTCTGCATGAAGGAAGCGAGTATCATTAGTCACTTGCAGGGGAAAGCAGGGAAATACCCAATCACTTACCAAAGCTCTTGGGGTATAGAGGGAGGGGGGAGTTGTCAGAACTAGAATGGAACACAAGAGTCCTGGTCCCAAGGCCCGTGGCTCTAACATACTTTATTATACAATTAGGAAATGAAAACTGCTGTTTTCTAAAGTGAGTGTAAGGCAAAGTGCTGGTATTTTGTCACTCAATTCACAGAACAGTTTTCAAATTAGTCTGAAAAGCTATTTTACTTAAAATATTCTATTTGAAAGAGTAATCACAGTCATTAATTGCCTGAAAAACAGGGGGAAAATCAAGAGAGATCCTCATGTGTTAGCAATAAGCACTGTCATCAAGTCCATCAAACAGAGTTTGCCTGTGAAATGAGGTGCATAGAAATGGTCCAGGTTACATACCAAATAGGAATATTTCCTTCTGGGTTTAAAAATAAGCAAGCAAGTGGAAAATTTTCACACACACAAGGCTGATTCTAGCCTTATTCAAAGGCAGGGGTGGCAAACTCATCAGGCCTCACAGGCCAGATAAATGTTGTGGGACTGATCCATGGGCCACATCAGGCCCAAGGATCTCACCCCTCCCCTCTCCTCCCTAATTCAGTAGCTGCTCCAGCTGTCTGGGATCCACTCTGTGTGTCTCAGATTCCAAAGCAGAGTGAATGGGCACCACTTGAGACACAGTCCAGGCACGCTGCCTTGGCTGGACTGGACTGAATACAGTCCACCCTGGCAGCTCTGGGACTGTGCCACATGTGATGCCTGCTCCAGCCAGTCTGGGACCAGCTGGAGTGGGTCCTGCATACAGTGCAGTCCAGGCAGGGTGGCCACTGCATGCAACGCTGATGCTGCTCCAGCCAGACTGCACCATATCATAGAATCATAGAAAATTAGGATTGGAAGGGACCTTGGGAGGTCACCTAATGCAACCTCCTAGTCAAGGCCCCCAACTAGATCATCCTCGCCAGCGCTTTGTCTAGCCAGGTTCCAGTGTTTTACTACCCTCCCAGTGAGAAAATTCTTCCTTTCTTGAACCCTCCTTCAGATAGTTGAAGGCTGGTATTAAATCCCCTCTGTCTTCTCTTCTCCAAAATAAATAAGCTCAGTTCCCTCAGCCTCTTAACTCTTTGGAATCTGTACCACATGCAGCACAGATCCCAAACTAGTTAGCACAGGCACTGGATCAGATATGCTGGGGGAGGGGAAGGGGGTCTGTGGGCCAGGTTCAGACTGGCCCCAGACTACAAGCGCATACAAACCTGGTGCCTCTTGAGTCAGGTGGGGCACGTCCCCCCCGGCAGCAGTCAGTGATGGGGGTGGGGAGAGTCCCCCTGCGGCCGATGTCACTGACTGGAGGGGAGGGGAGAGTGGGGGTGGAGTCCCCATGGCTGATCTCACACACCAAAATCAGCCATGCCACTTCCAGATGTCCCGTGGCCACTTCCGGAAGCGGCGCAGCTGCTTTTACTGGCGGTTCCACTCCCTGGCCGGCGCTCACGGGCGGGGCACCAGTGCTCTCACCTGCCCCGCCCCTCCCCCCCATCTGTCACCTAAACAGGGAGCACGGCTTGACAGAGATTGCTCCATCGCTCTAAGGGGGTGCCCACGCACCCCCTACGCATTGCCACTGCACACAATACCCCATGTGGGTCTGATCAGACCCAGGGCAGCACCAGGGGCTAGATGGCAGGGCTGCATGTTTGAAACCCCTGTTCTAAGAGGACTGATCAAATAAGTAGGTAAAGCAAAAACGCTCACTAGCTAAGGACACAGGCAGTCACCTTGTCACAGTAACTAAGAGGCTCATAAGAATTAAGACAGTTTATCAGGACTAAAACCTGTGAGATAAGGAACATTTCAAACAGGGAATGGAGGCACAAAGTTCAGTGGAACTTTATTTAATCCACACAGGACGTCATTAATTGAGTTAAAAAATGAATCCATGTTCCAGATCTACCACTGTATCATGATAACCTGGACTTTCAAGGGTAGAACTGACCAGCAGCCCCAGTCTTGCAACCAATTCACATATTTAGTGAAATACTAAATATAAGTAATTGACAAATTATTTTGCTGTTTTTATCTTCCCTTCACCGTGACAGCAGAAAGTTTCTTGAACACTGTTTATTGCACTTAACTCCTGTGGGTGAACCAGCACTACAGAAAGCAACAGCAACGGGTCAGTGCATTACCTCACTCAGCTGGGCTTGTGCCACACGATACTCTTGAACCAAATGCTCCAGCTGATTGTTGATGTATTTTTCCCGACTGCTGACCTTCTCCAGGGTCCTACTAATTTCATTGTGAAGTTTGTCAAGGTAACCCTGGAAAAGGTTATTCTATGATCAGCTGTTATACATAAAGTACCTCAATGTTTTTTAGAATTTGCTGTAATTCTGACAAAAATCAGAGAAGTTAGAAATAGAAAAGAATGATTAGGAGACTTGCCTGATAGCCAATGCAAGACTGCTCTCTAAGCTTGCTAACAGTTAAGTCTAATCCAGATCCACATTTTCAAGGAATGGTACTTCCAATATGTCTGCTGACAGACTATTCCAATACATCTCACAGTCAGAAAGCTATTCTCATTACTGTATTAAGCCCAAGTTCTGGTCCATTATGCTTAGACATATCTGGTGAACCATCTTAAATAATTCTTCTACATTCTCTTCTCATAACTGTAGGTACAGTAAAAGTTCTGTTAACTGGCATCTTACAAGCCCGCATGATCTACTAACCGGCATGCTGGCTTGTAAGATAAAGTGAAACCAGAAGTGGCACTTACGGTTTCTCCGAGCCCCCATGGCCCAGGGCAAGGCAGCTTGTGCTGCCGAGCCCCCACAGCCGGGGGGCATAACAAGCTGTGCAGGGCCCGCCTCCCTGTCCCATGGGGCCCACAGGGTCTGCGGGAGGGGCGGTGATGTGGCGGGAGGGGTGGCGATGCTGCGGGAGGGGCAGAGGGACACCCCAGATGCGGTGGGAGAAGCAGCGGCTGGGGTTGCTCAATTAATTGTCATATTTTGTTATCTGGCATCCCCCATTACCTTGGGATGTCAGATAACAGAGCTTTTACTGTAGTTAGGTCTCTGAGGCAATACTTGGACAAATGGTATAGTTTCACTTCCTCTAATGTTTCTTTCATATTTGCTACATTTCTCTACAATGTTGTAAAACAACACCAATAAAATACAAGTTTCCCTTGCTTTATGAGGGTTCTGTATGTGCAAATTCACTCTTATATGATGACACTTTTTATACCCAAAATTAATTATATGTGAGGTAAATTCACTCTTACGTGATTGGCATAGGTGTGCCCCACCCCCCCAAGCAGGTAACTCTGTGGGGGAAGGGGCGGGGAAAGGGGAAAGGACCACAGCCAGGAGCGCAGATTGAGGCCCCAGCAGTGAGGGAGGGAGCGGGACACAAGCAGGAGCAGAGGTTGGGGTGAGCGGGGTCTCAGTTGGGCTGGGTGGTGGGATAAGCAGAGGCCCGGGGGGCACGTGACCCCCCGATCTGTGCATGGGGCGGAGGTGGCTGCCGCTGCACTTTGAGCCCCGCTGCCCCAAGAGCCGCTCCCAGGGCAACTGCAGCAGGGAGCAAAGTGCAGTGCGCAGCGGCAGCTGCCTCCACCCTGCGCACAGATTGGTGGGGGGCACCCTGGGCCTCCACTTTTCCCACTGCCCAGCCCGGCCTCTGCTTCTGCCTGTGCCATGCTCCCTCCCTCACCGCTGGGGCCTCGGCCACTCAGCCCAGTCCAGCCCCAGGCCGGGAAGAGCCTGGCACCACCCCTGCCCCAGCCCGCAGCGGCAGTCTGGCCTCATCCCACATGCAGATCTGGGGACACATGCCCCCCCGTGCACTCCCAGAGTGTATGGAGCAGCAGGAGTCGTACACCCCATCCCATGCCTTGCCCCAGCTGTGCAGCCCCAGCCCCAGCCCCTCTCCCTCCCTCATGACCGTGGGTACAGCTGAGGTCTTTGAACATATCCCTATTTGTTACATTGTAAAGCGGGTTCCCTTTATGCGAATTCGAGTTATGTGCAGTTTTCCAGGAATGCATGTACTGCATAAAACGAGGGAAACCTGTAATGGAGAACTTAGCAGTCAATATATAATTAAAGAGGAGCTGAAATACTAAGAGATCAATAGAGTATCCTGCAGGTACAAAACATACCCTAGTTTCTTTTAAAGCAGATTCAATTCCATCTTTGTGTTGATGCATTTGATCTATGTGGATTCGCCAGTCCTAAAATACACAAAAAAGTCAAATTAAATGACTAAATTATACATTTAAATAATACTGTAAATGAAAAAGGATATAGAGAGAGATGCCAACACGCAATCCTGTTCATACCTGGTGCTGTAAACTGTTGCCATGTGCAGTTTTGCAGCTATATTCCTACCCTGAGGGCATTGCTTTATGGTGACATGATTTATCAAACTCATGAATGTCACACTGTGACATTTGAATTCAAAACCAAACACTGAACATCCTCACTGATGGGACTGAGGCCAGGATCTTTATAAAAGCACTTCTGATAGAGAACACTTTGCTGGGGCTTCCAGGCATAAATATTGATTACTGCTTCATTAGTTGTGGTAGGTCTCAGGCAGAGAAAAAGCACAACTAACACATCCGAAGATGCAGTAGCATTTGAATCATTAGATCTCCCCATTCCTAGCCATGTAAAGAGAGAGGAAGAAAATGAGCAAGCAAGGCTACCCAGCTCCCTTATCTTGGAATGCAGGGAATAAATCTATATTACATTTGCTGGATTATATGCACATTATATTAGGATATAGGAAAAATACAATATATAATATTACTCTTCTCTAAAATTTCCCACGCCATACCGTGGCTGATTCTTGAAGGGTGCTTAAACACATGCTTACCATTAAGCACAAGTATCACTTCCATGAGAACATTTACCTGCATGTGCTTAAATGCCTTGCTGGACCAGTACCTACATGTGACAGGGAGAAAGAAGCACAGATCACAGGTCCAGCAGCTGTGAAGCATGGCAGCCTGCTACCTGTAATCTGTTCAGGAATTAGGCAAAGGCTGGGTACAGAAAGTGTATTTTGTGTCAGGGCAGGTAGTAAAGAATTGAAACTGGGCAGGAGACCTAAGGTTACAGGTTTGTCTTTTGTTGATCGATGAAGGTTTGTGATGATTTGCTGGACTCTGAGGCTTAAAAACATACTCTGCATATGCACACACAATTCATTTTATAATGAGCTGTGTTAACAATCAGTTAACCTTCCCTGTATGGGCACACATAGCTTGGGAAATCATGTACAAGGTGATGTGTGGTGCTTTCTCTATGCTGTGTGAAAAAGGCCAGAACAGGAGGCAGACCTGCTTCCAGTGCACTAAAGCAGTGTTGTACAACTTCACTAAAGCTAGGGGCTGCAGGTGGTGCTGTTGTGTGGTCCCTGGGCTATATGCTGTAAGGGACACACTGAGGGCTGTGTCTATAGCACGCAACCCAATGCAGCCCTGTAGGTGGCATGTGGTCCCTTACGACCCCGGCAGGTGGCATCCGGCCCCCCCAACCCAACCACATGGTCTGCACCAGCAGCATGTGGCCTCCTGGGGCCTTCTCTATCATGTGGCAACAGGAGAGGCAGCCACTATGTCATACCCTTTCATTTACAACATAGTATATGGAGCATGGAATTGAGATCAAGCATTCTAGTCTAGTTTCTCCCACTAACTGGCTTTAATAAAACTTCAACACAAAGTGTTAGCAAGGATTAATTTGCCTATACTAGGGGGCCAACAACACACTGTCCTTGCTGTTTAACCAAGAGGCTAATTAACATGGTTCAAACTTAGGGTATGTCTACACAGAAATCAGTGTACTGCAGATGCCCGAACTACCTAGCTTGGGTTCTGGAAACCATTTAGCCATGGCAGCACAATGTGAATTAGCCCATGCTTAATTCCAGGTTTCCAAAGGTAAATGGTTTCTGGTACTTGAGCTACCTTATTTACAGCTGGATGAGGTATCCTGAACATTGCACTAGAGACTGCAATTCAAATACGCCCTTGGAGTAGAAGTGCCCCCCAAGACCATATGCTGTGGGCTGTGCCAACAGCGCACAGCACCCACTGTGGCCCTGCAGATCTGAATGATGTTTTTCATATGGTTGACCATAAAAACCACCCAAAAGAAGAGCCACGTGCTAGGCTATTATGTTTCTTTATGCTGTCCCAAGTAGATCTTTTTTTAGAAGCTAAATTAATGGTTTGATTTGAAAAGCGCTTTCCATATTTTAAAAAGCTTCCATTGCAATTCAAGTACATATCAGCAATTCATTAAAGCGTTGTGCGATTAGTGCAGTGCTAATTATTATATAGATTAGAAGAAACATTAAAATAAGTAATTCTGCTACTGAGTTTTATTGCAGGGGCAAGCAAGTGAGAAAAGTTCAAATTCAGTAAAAAAATGCCTCATTGGAACCCATGTCATGTAAAAGATTAGGAGAAATAAAAACGGAAGATGATAAACTACAAACTGCTGATCTGACTCATTTACGTCAAAGCATACCGACACACAAATCCACCCCCTGGTTCACCTTATTGTCAGTTCTAATTGTAACTTTTAGCTGTGGAAGAACACGTTCCACTTCCAGGTTCCACTCTGCTGCATCTGTTGTGGACTCTAAAATCTCTTCTTGCTTTGTGGAGTTGTTCATGTCCTAAATGCACACATTTTTAGGGGGGAAAAAATAAAATTTCTAGGTGATCTAAGTTACAGTGGATTAGCCTTAGACCAGTGCTGCTCAACCTCCAGCCCTCAGAGCCTTGGAATCTTGCTTGCAGGCTCCCCATAGGTCAGGTTTTTTGGCAGTGGGGGAGCAGTGGCAGTTAATACTGCCACTCCTCCCCACTGCCAAAATCCCAAGCCCCAGGCAAGGCTCCCCACACATGGCCAGATCTGGGTGAGACAACATCCCCTTCCCTCCACATGGCTGGGTTGGGGCTGGACTGCACTCCTTTCTCCCCGCAGGGCTGGGCCATGCCCCCTCCCACTGTGCAGCTGGGGTTTGGGGTTGGGCCATGCCCCCTTCTCCCCTTGCAGAGCTGGGACACGCCTCCATCCCTCCATCTGGCCAAACTGGGGTGGGCCATGCACCCTCCCCTTCTTGTAGGGCTAGATTGAGCCTGGGTTATTCCACCTTCCCCTGCCACCAGGCTGGGTTGGGACAGAGCCAAGCCACCTTTCCCCATGCAGCTGAAG
The DNA here is from genome assembly GCF_000455745.1 of Alligator sinensis. Lineage (NCBI taxonomy): Eukaryota > Metazoa > Chordata > Crocodylia > Alligatoridae > Alligator > Alligator sinensis. The sequence goes on from NW_005842797.1 coordinate 662,936, forward strand.
TGGGGCTGGGCTGCCCCTGGCCCCCATTCATACAGCTGGATTGGGCCCTGCTGTGCAAAACCGAGGCCCTGGATTGGGTCCACCGCCTAGACGAATCCTGCGGAAGGACCAAGCACTGCCCATCCAGACCTGAAGACAAAAAGTTGGAGCACTGCTGCCTTAGAGTATTGAAAAAAATAGAAAAAATATTAGATTTTAGTCTTCTGAAGCATTATTTGATCTATATTACTTTATGATTCATTCTTTCTTTTTCTGACTCTATGGTTGCTTGCAGATATGAAAACAAGCAAACAAACTGAGCTTTACTTTCAACTCAGTGTGCTCCCGCACCAATACCAGCACATGCCCAGAAGAGGCATAGCGTTTTTTCGACCCGGCTCTGCAGTGTCTGTATAGATTGGGTGCTTTAGTGGGGCTTTTTGGGCATTTTTATCTAATAGCTGACTGAATTAGCTATTAGATAAAAACACCAAAGAGCCCTGCTGAAGCACCCGATCTATACAGATGCTGCAGAGCTGGGTGGAACTAACAGGCTGCTTCTTCGGGTAAAGTGTGTGTTTTTTTCACATCTGCAAGCAGCCTATGAGTAAGAGGAATTAGAATATCTTTCAGATTGAATTAACTATAGAAAATGAGTTAATAATACATATTCCAGATAAAATGAGAGCCAGAACACTATTTGAGCCACTATCTAAAAAAACCCAAACAAATAAATTATGTGTATTTTCCATGTTCAATTTTGCAAGCTGATTCTTCGATGTTCCAGCAGCAACGGTTTAGAAACCAAATGCATTTGCTTTTTTTAAGTTTCTCTTTTGACTTAATGGGATTTTCAAGTTTAGAGTGTATTACTGTCTTTATCCAAATACAAAACAACCTCCCAATAATTAGATTCTATAGCTCGAAAATTATAACTGTTATAATTTTTGAGTTACAGAACCTAACTATGGGGGGTGGGGAGGGGGGTTGTCTTAAATTTGCCCTTCCCCCACTCCCCATCTCTGACTCCCATAGCTGAGAAAGCAGGGGCTGAGGCATAAGTGACAAGGAAAGCAGCAGCAGGGGAAGCAAGTGGCCTGACCTCCCTTAACCCACCCTGATGCCTGTACTTCTTAGCACCTATCCCCCTTCTCCCTGTCCCCTCTGTCATTTGCCTCCTTCCACCGACCACTTGACCCCCTCCAATCCTGTCGCTTACCCTATGCAACTGTTCTGGTTTCAGGCATAACCCCAACTAGATAGGGGTAGCTCTGGCCCTGGCCACAGCCCCAGCCCCAGCCCCGAGTCAGGGCTGGAGGTGGAGCTGCAGTTGCTCTCCTGCCACTGTGCAGTTTCCCCAATGCCACACACTCTGCTTTCCCCAGCCCCTAAACTGCATGGGCTCTCCTGTGCCCTGCGCCCCACATCCCACACTGTGCTCTCTTCCCTGTGCTCCACCTCCCCGCATCACATGATCTCCCCTGTGCTCCCTCCCCCATGCTGCACTCTCCCCCACTCCCTCACTCTCTTGAGCTCTCCCTGCTGCACAGCCCCACTATCACACTAGCCACCTCAAGCTGCCCTGGCCCTGGCCCAGGTGGGGGCCCAGCAGTCATCTGCCCCATGCCAGTACTCAAATCCAAGATGAGCTTTTTTCCCCCCTGTGTCAAATGCGGGAAAAAACCCTCATCTTGGATTTGATCAAATAGGATATGCTTGTCAGGCTAAAGTGATAGCCTTTACTCATGACAACTGTTTTATTAAAAGAGTGTCAACAGGTTCCTTTTTAAGATGTAGAGATTTCCAACTGTTATTAAAATGCTGGCAGGCAAACAAAAACAACAGAAAACAAAACTTACTGATTTATAAGTTTGCGCCTTTAGAGCATTCAGATCAATAAAGTTCTCTTCGCCGTCTGACTCTTCTTCCTTAAAAGGGAATGGCATGAGTATGTACTTAGTAAATATTGAATTACTTTTCTTTCAAAAACCACGATGCTTTCCACCCCCTCTCAAACCACAGCACAACATGCAATATTTCCCACGTTTTGAAAAAACACAATTTGGCATTTACTGAAATTCAGCTCTTGGGTAGCATGCTTCTTATGAAGAATGAAACTTTGGCTAGGATTTTCATTACAGCTATCTGAAGGTAGACACTGAGAACTAGGGTTTCCATTTGAAAACAATCACAACTCTCAGTTTTTCCCAATTACGTTCTGGATGATAAATGATGTGGCACATTCTATTAACAGCTGCAAGGCAGAGAGGCCAACAATTAAATTACTACAGCTTGACTGGGTTCACACCAGCGGCAAATCTGATTCTTATCCACAACAAAGCTACCACTGGCTCTGTTGCAAACTACTCCACTCAGGGACTGTCTTTTTGCTATCTGCTTATACAGTGCCTAGCACAACAGGGCCCTCCTCTACCACAATGATAGCAACAGAAGTGTTGGGAACCACAGACTCATTGCAGGAAGGTGGTCAGGTTTTATATTCACTGGCTTATGTCCAGCCAGGTCCTCAGGGGATTTAGACCCTTTTTGCCTATTGAAAGAAATAAAACAAGCAAACAAAAACGAAAGGAAGGCAGCATATGTCTAAAACTGAATTACTATTAGTTAAAAAATAAATCAGTAAGTAGTCTTAAATCCCTGAATTAGTCAAATCAACAAATAATCAATCCTTATTGTCACGGGGAGAGGCAAACTGGGGAGACTCCCAAGCCCACGAGGGGAACCCTAGGGCCAGGAGCTGGGGGTGGAACAAGAAAAGCAAAAGTAAAAAAAGAAAAATTACTTACAGCAGGAGGGGAGGAAAAGCGAGGACAGCGGGGAAAGCCCATGCAAATCATTAGCCGCGCCTTTAGTCAGCTGTGGCCAGTGGATAACGTCAGCCCCAATCACCGGCCGGCAGAAATAAGAGGACCGGCGGTGAGAGAGGGAGGGGGTGCGTGGACGCTGAGAGAGCCCGACCGGTGAGGTCAGCCGGGGGCACGGGACGCTGGGAGAGTCTACACTCACTGGCTGTGGAGGAGCAGTCGACCCAGGCAACGAGCCAGCACCTGGAGCAGGAGTCTCAGCCATGGGCAAAGCAAGACGCAAGCCGGTAAGAGGACTTGGGGCGCCGCGAGAAGAACGGCGCTGGGAAGACCCAGAGGGAGGACAGCCGTGCTGGGAAGACCCAGAGAGAGGGCAGCTGTTCTGGGAAGACCCAGAGAGAGGGCAGCTGCTCCAGGAAGACCCAGAGAGAGGGCAGACACGTCTTGAAGACCCAGAGAGAGGGTCACAATAGCAGGAAATTGTGGGGGGGAGAACAGCTCTAACCTGGGCAGGTGGAGCGGAGCCACAGAAGCCGGGTCGCTTGGAGAAGGCTCTGTCAGCAAGTTGATGTGTAGGAGGGCTATCCCTGCTCTGCAAGGAAGCCCAGTAGTGGTGTGGTGGTGGTTTTCTTAGGATTTGTTAAGTTTTTTTGACTAGAGAAGTGTGTTTCATGTTTCCCTGTGTCAGAAGGGGTTGAGGTTGTGCGGAAGCAGGAAAAGCAAGGAGGCGAGCGGAGGGCTCGTTGCTTGGGGGTGGCCAGGGGAGCACGAGGTCAGCCACGAAAGCGACCGGGATTGGCCGGGCTGGGTATAGGGCAAGGTATAGGGGAGGTGAAGCCTCGCAGAAGACACCAAAGGAACAGGCGTTCAACGAGGGCAACTGTGCCGCATGAAGCCCCACCCACTGTGAGAGATTCAAAGTTGTGGCAGGCGAGAAAGGGGCAGCCTGCGGCGTGTGTAAAGACCTCCCGTAAGATCACCTGCAACAGCAAAGTGAGTACCGGTGAACACTCGAATTAAGGAAGCCCGGAACAAGATGTTCGAGGCCCGGCGGGTACACTTATAAATCCAAAAAGGCACTGAAGGAAGTGGCGCTCTGCTTAGTCATAAATGGCAGATAATGTTTTACTAACACAAGTTAGAGCACATAGCTTATTTTAGTGTGGAACCTTGCAACCAATGGCTGTGAAGATTGCCACAGACTATAGATTGTGCATTCTGAATTGCTTTAATAGGGCTGTATTTAGGTTTGCTTAAACTAGAAGAAAGTTTGTTTGCTTGCATCTTTCCTGTGTGAACTTTAAGTTCATACTCACTCATAGCTACAACCAGCACAGTCTGTAAATCAATGTTTTCTCTTTCTCGCTCTAAAACATGGCCTGGTCATAGTTCTTGGGAACATGAGCCTTCTCACAATGTGAGCAAATGACATTACATTACAAATGCCGTTACACTGGTGTAAGTGTGGTATGAATGCACAATGTACAGCTCCATGCCGTACACATTATCTTCTCCAAAATACAAAGTTACCCCTTGCAGTCTGAAGTAATTATACCCCAGTATAAGTCACCAATTTATTCACCGTATAGCAAGTACAGATAGGGTCAATTTCATCTTGGGGTAGCTGCTTGCTTAATGCTATAGGTCAGGGGTTCTCAAAGTTTTTATGCTGTGGCCTGGAAAACTGCAGCCCAGCAGTCACAGCTGACCGCAGCCAGAATTTCTGGCCAGAAGACACGTAAGAATACTCCCATCCCCGGGCAGGCGGGTGGGCCAAACCCTGTGCTGCTGCGGGCCCTGTGGAAAGAACTGTGGCCTCTCCTCCCGGCTCTGGGTGATAAATGATGTGGTCCATGGTGACTTCCAGTCCAGCAGCCGAACGTGCTGCAGACTGACAGCCAACCCGCCGTGGCCTGGCATGGGGCCGCAGCCCAGGGATTGAGAACCCCTGCTATAGGTTATTACTGGCTCTCACTTCCTGTAGATGGCTATATACTTTGAGGAAATGGTCATCTTCCAACTATCAATGTTTGTATGCCACAGAAGCTATCTTTCTGCAACCCACAAACACTCAGCATAGAGACCACATTTTAGGTAGCCAGTACAGCCTTGCTTAAGCAATAAACAAAGTCCCAATGGGAGTGTCTACACATGCTTTTACACATGCCTAAACTTAATGCGCATTTGCCTAATGCACATTAAGGCAATTTAGGCGTGCGCATACACGTGCACGCGTTAAGGCACATTAATGCGGTGTGCGGACTGACTTGGGACTAAAGTTACTCCCAAGTCAGTTGCCATACACAGTGTTAATGTGCCTTAGTACGTCTACATGTGTGGTAAGGCATGTTAGCTATTTGCTATTGGTTAGCTATTTGCTTTTGCAGGTATCAAATTTAGGTGTGAATAGCCTAAAATCGCCATTTTGAAGGCACATTAATGGCACACACGTGTAGACCTGCACCCTTAATGTGCCTTCAAGCCTTGCTATTTAAGTCTAGGGCCTGGAGTACAGTGTCCAGTTTTGGGCCTCTCACTTCACTTTAAAAAAAGATGTGAACAAATTGGAAGCAATCCAGCTGTGAGTGACAAAAATTAAAACAGGCTTGCAAAATATGACTTATGAGAACAGTCTGAAAGGATTAAAACTGTTTAGTCTGGAAACGAAAAGACTGAGGGGGGGATGTGAGACCAGGCTTTTAATATCTGAAGGGCAATTATAAATAAAATGGTGACTGATCTTTCTCTGTGGCTGTAAATTCTAGGCTTTAGTTTGGAGAAGGGAAGACTGAGGGAGAATTTGATAACAGTCTTCAAATACCCAAGAGGATGGAGATAGATTATTCTCTATGGCCACAGGGGATAGGACACAGAACAATGGTCGTAAATTGCAGAAAGGAAAATGTAGGTTGGATATTAGGCAGACCTTTCTCCTTATGAGGATGGTTAACTGTCACACCAGGTTATTCAGTGAGGCTGTGGAATTACCACACCTGGACATTTTTAAGATCAGGTTAGACAAACACTTGACTAGGATGTTTTAGGCAGGGGTGATCCTGGTTTGAGCAGCAGGGGTTGGACCAAATGACTTCTTGAGGTCTCTTCCAAATCTACTATTCTATGAGGTATGTAGGATTGTGTTCTTTAGTAGTCAAGTCCTGTGAAGGTTTTGTTTGTTTGTTTGTTTGTTTAGTCACAGGCCACCTCCTGATGGCTCTTCTCAAAGCGTGAAAAGCATACAATCATTTATACTCTCTATAAATACATATAATAACAGAAGCCTTTCCCCAACGACTTTACAATCTGAACTAAAACAAGAAAGTGGCAGTAAAGAGAAGTTAACACAGTGAAAAGCAGGAGAAAATGGGGAGGAGACCAGCAGAAAAAAAAATATTAGAAAAAAACAAATTACTTGGGTCACAAAGAAAAAAGCTCAGGATTGATAAATATTGGTATAATCAGAAACAATCACTAACACCTACTGCAATATCCTCCTCCAGCTTATTAAGTGTCAATTCTGCATCATCTTCTGCTATTGCTTCTTCTTCCAGCTCTTCCATTGGGTATGCTGGTCTGAAACAAGGTACACAGTATATGTTCACAGAGCATTACAGATTTCATGAACAGCAAATGACTACCATGTGATAAATGTCCTCCGGAGGAGTTATCAGCAAACAAACATTTGTACAAGAGGCAGAGGTGATGCTGACTAGAGTCAATGACAGAGCAAGCACAGGAAATTAATATTTTGCACACACAAAATGCTAGTCCTGACATGAAAAAAATTTAGCCATTTTAGAGTACTCCTCAAAGCAAGGATTAAATACCGTGCCAAATGGCGTGCTGTGTCTTTGCTGTGAAAGCACTAAGGGATTAAGGTCGACAGGGTTTCTCATTGCTGACTAACCTTACAAATGGTTGAGTCCCTACAGATTAATTTTGTCTGACGGACACAATTTTAGTACTAAACAAACAATATGGTGCAATTCATTTCCTTTGTACTATTTCAGAGCCCGACTAAACAAATACAAACATTTTTCCTGGAAGTTCTTCTTCATCCACTTTTCTCCTCCAGTTTTCTCGCACAAGACTGTTTTCCATTACAAGGTTTAAATTTCCTATTTGCACCAAGATACCAAAGGGAGAATACTTCCACTGGAATGTGTTAGCACTGTGAGGGTCTGATAGGACATTGATTTATGTATTAGTATTCAATGGTTTGACTGGTAAATGATTGTGCTATAGTGGAAAGTAAACAAAAGGTAACAAGCAAATCCAGTTAATCAAGAAGGAAAAATAATGCCCCAAACTGATTCCTGGTATCATTCCACTGAACTGTGTGGTAGTGCATTAGGAATTAATTTGTCTTGCTGTTCCTAACCATAGTGAATTCATCATTTAAGTGTAATGAAGCAGTAAACAACATATTCCACATTTTATTTACAGCTATATCTGTATACAATAGGGTGGGCATCCTGTATGACTAGCATTTGAAAACAAGATCTACAAAAAGATTTGTACAAGTATACTGTACCTTTTCCAGCTAAAGCCAGTATATTTCAAGGCTTCTTCTGCTAAACAGTCAAGAACATAACAAGCTTGTTCTCCAGAACCTGCCTTTAATTTTGAAGGAGGAAAATCCACTGACCTCCCCTAAAACAAAGAGATATAATATTAACTGCTGCCCATTGATTGCACTTTCTTTCAGAGAGGTAACCACATTTTCTTCACTAACACCAGAGGGTTCACAGCACATGAAGATGCTGGAAACTGTTATCCATATTTTAGTTCTAACATTTCCAGTCATGTAAGGAGGATGGAAAAATGAAACAAAAATGGCAGATGAGAGATGAAGGTCCAGGAAGGGTAGCTATAGTAGGAAAGGGTAGCTATAGTAGGAAGAGAGAGAGAATAAAGAGGACTAAGGAAAGAGAATGGCCAAGCAAATACAAAGAGAAAATGATAAGGTACAAACAGCTGAAGCAGAAAATCAGGCATGGCATGAGAAACAGCATGTGTTCACTGCTGATTCATTTGTTCCTGGTAATATTTATGTATTACACAGAGAAAACAGATGTGCATCTTGTAACTTTATGGAAAGTTACTGCTTTAAGGAAAGGCCTCCTTAGCACTCCAAAGAGATGCTCCTTTCTTAGCCTTCCACAGGACAGCACCTTACACATGTTACAATGAAGTAACAGCTTGTGCCTAACTTTTATTTCTTAATAAAAAAAAAATTCAAAATATAGAGCCAATGCCAAGTCATTCACAGTACTAGAAATGTTACTGTTGTCTTCAATGGCAGTGGAAATATTAGCATTTGTACACGATTAAAAAAAAAAATCTTTAATTAGTATATAGCAGAGTATTTCCAGAATGTCACTTGCATTTCAGTTAGTATTGATTTAATCCATTTCACAGAAAGTATACTAAGCTTTAGAACGGGTAATGATAATTGAGGTGAAGAGGTAGCATACTGTACAATGAAACCATTTTTTCCAGTTCCCTAAAGAGAATTAGTAAAAACAATCTTTATAAGATTCTCGTTATCTTTCATGGTAGGAAACTTAAGAGATAAAAGGGGGAAAAAAAGTCAAACCCTTGGAAATGTGCTGAGATAAAAAAGGAAATGTGATTATGGAGATAAAAGCAGCAATTACTGTCATCTCAGAAGTTTATATGCATGCCCAAAGCACCTTTAGGAAGACAAAAATATGTTCAGCACTTACAAACGATCGCAGCGCTGAGAGTATGCTTGATATTGTTGCATTGGGGTCATCATATTCTTGTGGCTGCTCGAAGGGATGTCCTGCTTTAGTAATCAGCCAAGCAGCAAGCACACAAAACATATAGAACTGCTCACCAGGGTTTGTAGGCAATGCGAAGTAATGCCTGGTCAAAATAGGGAAAACGTCATTCTCTGACCTCTCCACTAGAGGGCAACACAGTATAGGCAGGCTCCTCTCTTAACAAGTCCCTTAAAATACTCATTCTCTCAAAGTAGCTTCACAATATTCAGCCATGAGCTAATACAAAAGCTTTGAATCAAAGCTCATAGCAGCTGTGTAACTTGTGGTGGGCCACTGGGGCATAAGTCTCAGGCACTAAGTTAAAGGGAGCGCCAGGGAAGCAGGTGGGGATCAGGGTCAGCTCAGTGCCACCAAATTCCATGTTGCCACACTCCACTGGCACAGTGACTTGCACAGTGCTACTGGCGTTTGCAACCTGGGAGCAAATCTTATCAGCTACACCTCTGGCTCATGCTATCTATGGAATACATGAACATAGGGTTAGTCCATATAGATCTAAAATTACTACATATAATTAATGTCTCCTGTAGTGAGTGAATGATAAAGACCAGATCATATGAGGAGAGGCTGAAAGACTTGGGACTGCTCAGTCTGGAGAAGGGAAGACTCAGAGAGGACTTGGTGGCAGCCTATAAGTATATCAGGGGTGTATATCAGGGCTTGGGCAAGAACATCTATTCACCAAAGCCCCCTAGGGGAGGACAAGAAATAATGGGCAAAAGCTGATAGAAGATTGCTTCAGGCTAGACATAAGGAAAAACGTTAACAGTCGAGTGCCGAGGGTTTAGAACAGGGTCCCCCAAGAGGTGGTACAGTTATTTGCCCTGGCGATCTTCAAAAAGTGTCTTGATGCCCATCTTGCTGGGGTCATCTGATCCCAGCAGTCTTTCCTGCCCAAGTGCAGGGCTGGACCCGATCATCTGTAATGTCCCTTCCAGCCCCTAACAACTATGAAACTATAAAATGATAATCCAACAAGCGCAGTATGGTAATATAAAAGTGCTGTATAACTGGTGGCCTATAGGCCACATGTGGCCCGAGAACCCCTGCAGTCTCCTCTCCTACAGCTGCACCGGGTGGAGGGGCCATGTCAGGGGAAGGGGTGGGAATCACAGAGGCCCACACTCGCAGCATATGACTGGCACAGCGTACAGCCCAGGGGCTGCTGGGAAGTTAGACAGCCCTGACATAAAATGTGGTGTTGGAGCTTCTAGGAACTAATCAGATTTGGACTCTCTCTCAGCCCCTCGCTGATGCAGTTAAGTTATCAGAAGCTGGGTTAGCTGATCCAAACTGAACCTAGTCACTCTTCTAAGACACCCTAAGGCTCCTAAAAGACATGAGGCTCATTCTGTTTCTAGAGACTTCCATTTTGAACATAGCACCAGGCCCCACAATGCCAAAACATCATCAGTGAGTAGTGAGGGAGCTGTGCAATAATTGAAACTAATTAAAATGTCATCTAAACTGCGTAACACCTGTAACATTTTTAAAGCAGTAAAAAATAATGAGTTAGGCATTCCATCTACAACACTGCATTACTTCCAAGTGTCCGGGACTACTTTCATTTAATGTATATATTTCTGATATAAAAGCTATTTGTCATTACAAAATTTACATTGAAAACCTACACTTACACAGTGTATCAAAACTTATACACAGCACACTGAAACTTATACAAAACACATTGAAACAGTAAACACGCTGGACATAGAACAATATTAAAGGGAACTATAAGGAGAAAAAAACTCAGATACCCCCTTCTGTGGTAGCAGTCAAATGGAAAATAAAGGTAACTATAAATTCTAATAAATGGCTGCACATAAAGGCTAATAATAATAATGTTATAGGAAAAATAAGTAAAGAAAGTATCACTATCAATGCATTTTCACACATAATAAAAAAAAAATCTGGCAGGGAACCTATATCAGATTGTATACAGAAACCCATTAAGGTGACATACCAAACAATAGGTAATTTCTGAATCCTACAATCCTCCCAAAGACTACCTTTCATGTGTAAAAAAAGCTTATTAAAAGATAAAATGCAAGACATTCAAAAAGATATAAAGTCCCTGGTATCAATCTTGCAAACACATACTCCCACAATTAACCCCCTTAATTCTTACTGAACTCAAACACATTACTTTTGGTGAAGTTACCCACATGCAGAAGCTTTAGCACGTTCAGAGCCTTAGCATGTTATAACCATATCAAACCCAACATCATCCTTGTACAAAAAAAAAGGGCCCTGAATATTTCTGCAATTTTCCGTGTCACAGGCTTTGAAGTATTTTGAAAGGCTCTTTATCATGAAAATGTGCCTATACAGATGAGAAACAAGGGGTTTTGGGTGGTCTTTTTTCTTGGACCAACTGTATAGTTGGGAGAGATGTTAGACAAGGTTTTGGGGGAAAAAAAACCCGAGGGTTCCAAAGAAGGGTATTTTATACCCTAAAACTTGTCTAACATCTCTCTCAACCACAAAGTTGATCCAATAAAAATAGCATTAAAAAAACCTTGCTTCTCAAATATTTCCTGGACCATCAGGGCAGCACCAATGCTCTAAGCCTATACAGGCAACAGTCCTCCTGGCCTCTCTACAGAGATTTATTTCTGGATGCAGATTAGACAGGTCATTTTTCAAGGGTGGCCAAAATGTAACTGATGGGCCAATGGTAACCTAAGGAGTTTATAAATATTCAGCTCCACTCATGCAAAACTAAAACTCTGCAATAATGTGCCTATTTAAAAGATCCTGGGGTAGAATTTAAGCTGGCAGAAAGACATTTGACCAGGACCATCCAAGCCTGTCTTAATGGGGATTTTTACTCCATGTTCATCACTACCATATTTGTGTGACACAGCAGTGGGAACCTGTCATGTGATCCAGCCAACACTAGTCTTTGGCTTTTCAGCAGCTGACAACTGATCCTTTGACAGCCTGTCTACCTTCCCAGCAAGGAAAAGGGCAGGCTGTCAATGGGTGGGATCCCCTTGGAGTGTGGGAAACCAAGGAGCAGCCCTCGATCACCTCCTGACTAGAGAGCTTGTGACTCTAGCTCTCCAGTCAGGGAGCTGGATTGTTTTCCTGGCCCTGGAAATTTTGGGACCTCAAACTGAACATCTGCCCATACTCTTTGGCTTTCATCCCTTTTCCTAGAGATAAAAAAAAAGACCTCCCAAGCTTATGGTGTTGCTAGCTTCTGCAAATCAACAGCACACCAGGGGCTGATTGGCTAGCATTGTGTCTGGCTGCCTTTGACTCCCCAGATCATATAACAAAGTACTACTTTATGTCTGGGATGACTGAGGCTTGCCTTTTGGTACGAGTCTGGAATGGCCTAAATTCAGGCCTCAGGAGCTGTAGTGAGACATCCCAACCAGTTTGTCCCCGTGCCAATTATTATTATCATCATTATCATCAATATCAATTATGATGATGATAAAAATAAACATTTTATACTCTAGGGGAAAGTTGCAATGTGACAAACCTCAGACTTTTGCAAGAAGCATGATGGTAAGTGACACCAAGAGCCAGGATTTGGTTTCTAGAAGTGATCTGTGAAATATTTTCCAAAACAGACTGCGCTGATTTTTTACTCCTTTGGGGAATAAAAAGAAAAGATCTGAAAGGCTTGTTCAATCTATTCCTTTTTCTCCCTACCCCTCCATCCCACTCTCTTTTTCCTCACAACATCCACTGTATAGTTTGACTGAATCAGAGAAGCATAAGCTTTCATGAACAAGAGCTCACTTCATCAGACGCTATATGACTCATTCATCATAAAAACTAATGAAAGTGTATGCATCTCTGATTCAATTAAAGTGCATCTTCACCCTGACTTCTGCCTGACTTCAGACTAATACCACTAACTTCCTCTCATTATCTATTTTAACTTGATTTTTATGCAAAACATCTGAAGGTCTCTGTGTACACTAATCACTTCCATCTTAACTGATGAGGTCAGGGGTTTGAATCTTAAAACCAAAATATCCACTGTAACAGGA
>NW_005842797.1:675569-677212 GCF_000455745.1 Alligator sinensis
TACTGGGAAAGGGCTGAAGGACAAGGAAAACCTGCAAGCCGTTTAAGAACAGGACTTTTGTAGCCTGGAGAGGCAAGGACTCAGAAATGGGAACCTGACTCCAAGGAGGAACAAGGAGCTTAGCTCCCTGACACTAGCAGGGGAAAAGGGTCCAGTCTAGAGGCTGCAAGTGTGAGAAAGACTGGTACCTGCAACAATAAGCAGTCCTAGGAAGGCAGCCACTAAAACAGAACTGCCAGTCCCTTGGGGATCCAGCTGCCTAGCAATAGGCTTCACAGAAATTGCTCTGCAGGCCAGGAGTAAGCTGAAGGCTGCAAACAGGTAGGGACACTGCTGAATGACAAGCAGCTGGCCCAGGACTGCAGACTCACCTCTCACAGAGGCCCTAGGACAGGGGTGGGCAAAATGCAGCCCGTGGGCCGGATGCAGCTCGCCAGGCCATTCTATCCGGCCTGTGGGGACCCTAAAAAATTTAGAAAATCAATATTTATCTGCCCCTAGCTGCCTGTCATGCGGCCCTCAATGGCTTGCCAAAACTCAGTAAGCGGCCCTCGGCCTGAAATAATTGCCCATCCCTGCCCTAGGAGATAAAGGGAAACCTCTGTGCCAAAGCTGAGCAGCAGGGATAAGCTGGCCAGCATACAGGCTTGCCTCCCAGGCAGAGTGGGGCACTCTGGCCCTGACTGTTGAGGATCAAGGAACTCTGCTGCTCGATATGGGGAACCCAGAATCACAAGGAGAGAAGCCACTAGAAGAGGCAGGGGAGCCGCTATACCAGGAGTGTGCCTGTGCCAGGTAACATCTTTGTTAAGGACTGTTACCCAGTGGGCTTTTGTGTTTCTGTTAGGAGTCTGATAATAATGACCAGAGGACCAGGAGTGATTGTGAGGGTGTGTTTGAAGGCCACAAAGCAGTGCCCAGCATGCTGCGATCTTTACTTTTGTGAGGGACAAGAGCCTGAAGCAGCATAGGCTGAGGCCATTGGGCCAAGAGCCAGAGCCGAGGGGCAGAGGCCAGGGAGGTTCAGGCCTATCTGAGGAACGTGGGCCTTATGCCGATGGGACAAGGGTTATCCCCCACTGCTAACAGAGCGGGTTACTGGGCATGCGCCAGCTGAACCCGTGGGACGACTACAATGCAGAATGGGGACAGAAGCGAAAGCTGCCGTGCCAGACGAGCGGGCTGAGGGGGTCGTGCCAGCGAAGGCTACCAACTCTGAATCTATTCCAGGTTGCATAACACAATGTAATGACATGAATGGCTTCATGTCAGGAAGGCAAATGCAACGTTCCTATTACATTTTAAAAACCCACTGGACAACTGTATAAATCAGATTCAACATTTAATAAATATTTATTTTAATGACTGCCCTGTCATTGACCTCCCACGTGACTTGCAGCAGTCTCCTGGAGATTTATATCTAATTTCTGGAGGCTCCAGGGCAGTCCTGGAGGGCTGGCAACCCTAGCACCTGCCAGTGCCTGCTGGACTGTGAGCAAGTCCAAGGAGCAAGTGCCTGCTGCCCAGTAAAACGCTGCCCAGACCAAGGCCAGGGCGCAGGTGTGGCTGCAGGTCAGCTGCTTTGGACCCCGGAACACCCCTGGAAGGATCTAGGACCACCCCCTCAGGGGCGGGGCCCCGGG
>NW_005842797.1:677412-707384 GCF_000455745.1 Alligator sinensis
CGCTCGCCGCCGCCGCCCTCCTCCGCCATCTCTAGCCTCCCCCTGCCCAGGGCCTCCAAAGCGCTGCCCTGACCCGGCAGCCCCGCCGTCACCGCGGCAACGAGCTCTGCCAATCGCTTCTCTGCACGGCTCATTCAGCCCCGGCCCCAACCAATCACGCTCTCCGTACAACATACCCTTGCACCAGTCACCTCGCAGCTCGCGGGCCCCGCTAGTGCGCGGAGGCTGTTCTCCTTCGCGCGCGCCCCCAGCTGAATTGGCGAGCAGGCGGAGGGCCAGGGCGCCGAAGCGCCAGAATGTCGGGTTCTGTCGTGACGTCACCGCCACCCCGGGGCGCGCGCGTTCAAGCATGTGTATCCGCTCACACGCCCGTGCCCGTTCACGCGGTTACGCACCCATAATCACCTCCACACACGTGCACCCCCATTCATACTCCCCACACAGATGCACCGACTGTCACTCCGAAACACACACGCACTCTCATTGACGCCCCCTCACACGCACCCCCTATTCACGCCCCCTCACAGGTGCACCCCTATTCACCCCTCCACGCACGCACCCCCATTTACACACACCCTCGTTCCCACACGCAGACGTCCACACCCATTCCCACACACACGCAGACACACACACCCATTCTCATATACACCATTTATACACACACATTCCCCTATTCACATAGCCCCACTCAAACGCCTGTATACACGCCCGTTCACACGCACCTTTCACACACTCGCACCCTCACTGACAGCCTCATTCTCTTACATTCATACACAAACACGCACACCTTCACACAAATACACATGCCTATTCACACCTCATTCACACACGTCACCAGTCACACACAGTTCTCTCACGTTTGGGCATCCAGTCACACAAAGCATGCACACACAAAAACACGCACACCCATTGACACACACGCACACCCATGTACACACAGAACCATTCACATGGATACCAACAAACGTGCATGCACACCCACTCACACACACCTGCACCCATTCACACACATGCACATGCATGCCCATTCCATACATGCACACACAAACATGCACTCATATACATATGCATGTACACCCATCCACACACACTCCCCATTTACACACACGCAGACCCATTCAGACACACACCAACAGCCATACATACACACACAAACATGCACACCCATACATCTATTCACATCTCCCCATTCACACACGCACACTCCCATTCACACCCATAAAACATTCACACACACTCAGGCACACGCACCATTCACATGAGATGTACTCCCACTCACACACACATACACAGGCACTCCCATTCACACATTTTTCACACATGCACCTCCATGGACACACAAACCATTCCCACAAACATGCACACGCAGGCCCATTCTCGCACACAAACACACACACACCCATTCACACATGCACCCCACAGACGCACACGCAAACGTGCCATCATGCCCCCGCATTCACACATGCACACCCCCATTCACACCTGTTCACCCCATTCACACACGCGCGCCCCCATTCGAAACACACCCATCACACACATGTGCGCCTCTTCACATACACAAACCACTCGCGCAGGCGCACACATAAAACAAACACGTGCATTCATTCACTCATCCATTCACACGTGCGCGCACCCATTCACGCCCCCAGTCACACAAACGGGCACACCCGTTTACACATGCGTACATGCACACCCGTTCCACCAGACCGAGACACGCCCATTGACGCCTTCTCACACCCCCCCATTCACATGCATACGCGCGGTCGCAGGCACCACTCACACCCAAACACACAACAGTACACACCCATTCACTCACACACACACACACAGAGTTGTTGTCAGCTCATGATTTTTGGCGTTGGTCTTAAAGTCTACGCTTCGGGAATGTGAAAAACTTCCCTCTTTCATATATATAATGGGTGTGTGTGTGTATAATGTATGGATGTATATGTACATATATGTATGTATATATATACACACATGTATACATATAATACATATCATATATAAAATATATAAAAACGTAGCTATATATGTATATGTATAAAATAATATATATTATATATATAAAATATAACATATACAAACGTAGCTGTACACACACACACACGTATATATGACAGGAGTTACGTTTGTCTCATTCCCGAAGGGTCGACTTTAAGAACAACGCCGTAAAACCATGAGAGTTGGCAACACCCAGGCGGCGCTGGCAGGAACCGACCCAGGTGAGGGTGGAAGAGCCGGTCTGCGCCAGGGTCACAAGTGATCGCCCTCTGCTCCCTGCCGCCGTGGTTGGAGGTGTGGGGGATGGGACGGTGCGAGCTGCTACTTCCAGCCCGGGCAGCTCCTTGAGTTGGCAGCCCGCTGCTCCAGCGCAAGGCTCGGCCGGACCGCAGGTAAGTGCCTAGCACAGCAGGGCTGGGGGTGGGCTCAGCAGGTGCTCTCGGGCCGGGGGGCCGCAGCTTTCATTCCTCTTTGGAAGAGGACAGAGAGCAGAGCTTCTGTGGCAGAGATCCCGGCCCGCAGCACAGAAATCTCTGCGTTTCCCTCCTGAAATAGGTTTGCTGCCTCAGTGTGTGGCACCCTGCCTCACCCTTGAAAGGATTTCAAGGCACCCCAGGGTGCTGTGGTGCCCTGGCTGAGTTCCTGCTGGCAATCATCTCCAACCTTTGTTTTAATGAGTGCTTCCCAACTTCAGCAGCAACTGATTAACTACTACATAGTTTGGAAGCAGTTTTTTTTCTTTCAAAGACAAAACAAACCAGGAATAAACCAGCAAAAAAACAAAATAAAACTGGTTTGTTTAGCCTTTGATTTATATAAATCAAACCTGTACACTAAGGTAGGTGAGGAATAAACCAGGAAAAACAAACAAACCGTGGTTTGTTTAGCCTTTGATTTATATAAATCCAGCCTGCATGCTAGTGTGGGAAATAAATAATCCAGCCAAACAACTATGCTTTTTTTAGCCTTTGAAAGAAAGAAACCTGCTTCCAAACTATGTAGTACTAGTTAGCTGCTGCTAAAGTTGTGAAGCACAGAGAGAGAGCGAGAGCTCGCTAGCTCTCTCTCTATATAGATAAATCTCTCTCTCTCTCTCTCTCTCTCTCTCTCAAATCAATACATTCATAGCCTCATTTTTATTTTTCTCTTTATCCTTTATATATAAAAAAAGTTAACTCTGAACTTTCCTCTCATTTTACTTACTGGCAACTTTGCATAAATGATGACTCAAATCCCAAGGAACAGTAAGGGTGTGTCTAGGTGCCTCCAGATAGGAGCTAAGTGTGCACTCCAATGTGCACTCCTTCCCATCTAGGCTGCAAGGTGAGGTGTAGCACATGGGACAGGCTTTACCTGTGAGAAGAGTTGGCACCGGCACATGCAGACAGGTTATGTAAATGGATTTTAAGGTAGCACTCAAGGTAACGCACTTGACAGGCAGACTGACTGGAAACCAAGCCCTAGAGGTTTGTGTTTTCCAGAAACTGATTATAAGAAGGGGGAGGGAGAGGCATGAGTTATTGTTTGAGATTCTTTGTGGGACGTGTATAAAGTGAGATTGCTGGGGCAAACCTAACCCTTGAAGGGAAGGAAGAGAGAGCTATTTTTGCAGGACAGCAAGGCTTGGAGGGACAAGCTGTTTAGCTGGCTTTATACAGACAAAACCCTGATTGTTTTGACCAGCTATGGCAACAGGAAGAGCAAGCCAGGGCAGTGTGGATGGGGTGACCACATTTTTCAAAATAGAAAGGTGAGACATGCCTGCAGTGCCCTCCTGCCCGCCCTCGCCAGCAGCATGGCCAGAGCAAAGCTGAGTGGAGCAGGGATGGATGCAGGCTGGTTGCTGCAAGCTCGGGGCTCCCCATCCTGCTGCCTCTCCCCTGGGAGCTCTGTGCCAGCCATGTGCCCCCTGTTCACCCAACAGTAGCTCTGTCCCGCTCCATGCCCTAGCTGCAGGCTCCATGTGCTGCCCTGGATAGGCAGTGCCTCCAGCCCTGGCCCCTGCCCCACTCCCTCCGTCATTGTGGGGGCCTTGATCTGCCCCCGCTCCCCCAACCATGCCCCACCCCCATAGATTTACCTTCAGGGAGCTGCTTTCCATGCTGCTTGGCTGTATTCTCACTCAGGTGCATGTGTAGGGGCATGTACACACATGTGGTGCCCCCTGCATCCCACCCCCAGCAGCCCCAAGCAGTCCCTTGCAGGCTGGAATGCTGCCAGCCTGCAAGGGAAAACCTGTCATTTTCTGCGGTGAATGAAAAACCTGGATTCCTGCACATGATACTGTGACTCTGGGACAAATGCTGTCCTGGAGTCATGCAGCCTGGGACTGGGACTTGATGTTCCCATTCTGGGACTGTCCTGCCCAGTTAGTGATGGGTGCTCACCCTAGGTTGGGGCCAATGTTTTTGGTAGGAGTGTCACAAATTAGCTCTGTACCCAAGTGCTACTCCAATCTCCTTGCCCTGCCTGATCAGCTGCTCTGCTTTCTTCCCTGTCTTCCCTGCGCTGCCTGTCCCCTTAACTGCCGTGTGCTACACATAGATGCTGCCGGTGCCTGGCCAGCCCTGAGCTAGAGTATAAACTTTTATAAATGCTCTGTGGTGCCATGCACACCATTGTTGCCACTTTCCAACTCATTGCTGCCCCTTGGGTTATCAGCTTCCTAAGACTTCTGAATGTCATGCTGATCAATATAAGTCTCTTACCTCATCTGCTTTCTCATGCCTTCTGCACAGATCACAAACAGTTTAGGACTGATGTTCTCTGGTTGCCCAAGAACAGAATCTGGGCATCATCCTACTGACAGTTCTTTTCTACTCTGGAAAAAAATGCTTTCATACTGTTTCTGTGGCACTGAAATTTTGACCCCACTTTTGTGCGTCTCATTTGGTGAGCACCACTGAAGAAAACTACCAAGGTTGTACAGGTGGCAAGTCACAGTATTAGAAGTGTTTGTCCCCTGAGTAGGGTGGCCATCATAGAGGACAGTCTGGTTGTCCTCTATTGATATGAAATTGGACGCCTTTATGTCCTCTATTTTTCTCTTGAAGAAACAAACAGAAGCTGGTCTCTCACCCATTAACTCCTCAGTCTACATCTTCACTGACTGCCTGTCTTGTACGCATACCAGCCCAGCCTCTGGTGTCTTTACTTTTCATTCCATCCAGAAAGAGCACACACCAACTGCTGAAAACTTTCTTAGCCTGACAAAGGGTTTTTGAATGCAAAAGCTTGCTTAAAAATTGTTTTCCAACTATTTAAGTTGGTCTAATAAAATATAACAGATTCACCCAAAGAACCTTGACTGCCTATTATCAGCAATCAGCTTTTTTTGGCCCATATAGCCAATAATGTCACCAAAAAATGCCATGTGCATATGTGCAGCTGCAACATGCACACAGCCAGGAATAGAGCCTGGCAGCATGGAGAACAGTGTCCTGGTAAGTCTGTGGGAAGGAAGGGGCATAGGAGGTGCAGATTGAAGCCCCCACGGTGAGAGAGGGTGGGTGTGGGGCAGGAGCATGGGCTGCCCAGCTCAAAAATATTGAGAGGCTGGGGGACACGATTTAGGAGGAGAGGCTGAGGGAACTGGGCTTATTCAGTCTGGAGAAGAGAAGACTGAGAGGAGATTTAATAGCAGCCTCCAACTACCTAAGAGGGGAGGGGGTTTGAAAGAGGATGGAGCTAGACTGTTCTCAGTGGTGGCAGATGACAGAACAAGGAGCAACCGTCTTAAGTTGCAGCAAGGGAAGTTTAGGTTAGATATTAGGAAGAATGTTCTCACCAGGAGGGTAGTAAAACACTGGAACAGGTTACCCAGGGAGGTTGTGGAAGCTCCAACCTCGGAAGTTTTTAAGATCTGGCTAGACAAAGCTTTGGCTGGGATGATATAATTGGGGCTGGTCCTGCTTTGAGCAGGGAGTTGAAATAGATGACCTCCTGAGGTCTCTTCCAACCCTAGCTATGATTCTATGATCAGGGCTGCTCAGTGCCACAAAGCAGTGGGGGGACACCTGCAGCTGGACCCATGTCCTGGTGACAGAATGGGGCAGGGGGCATAGGAGGAGGGAGAAAATATTATTGAGGTGGGGGTTGAGCTCTCCCTCACCATTGGGGCCTTGATCTGCACCCCAACGTCTCTTCCCCATGACAGACTTGCCTGCTGTGGTGAGAAGTGCTCTACATGCTGCCAGGCTGCTGCAGGCTGCAGCTGTGTGTCTGTGCATGCCTCTCCCCCACTGGCTGCAGCTGCCTGTGCCCAGGCTGCCAACACTGCCCCACGTTTGGGCTAAACCCCATTAGCCCCAGCCTTCTGCTGCCAATGGCAGGGGAAGCTCTGATTTTCCATAATAAAAAAACCCTAAAATCAAACTCCGAAATATATAGGTATTTAGAATTTATTTTATTATAATGCTTGAGACACTGGTAGGCTCCTAATTGCTTTAAAATTGTAAATATATCAATAAAACATTGTGTTCCACTGATACCTATATATAAATATATATATACAGAGAGAGAGAGAGGTGTTTCATTTTAATTGTGCAAACTTTGGGTTTTTAATGAGTTTTGGATTTTTTATAAGAGAATTTGGGATTTTTAAACAGAAAACCAGGAACCCTGCTAAATGTGTGACAGACTGAGAGAGGGGCTGACAAAGGGATTCTGGGTGGACTGTTTGGGGCCCTGTCTGTTGATGTTTTCCAGGTATTTAAAGCCGGTGAAAAATCTGGAATAATTGGAAATGGGAAAGAAAGATACAGCTCAGCTGCTGGAGTGAAAAGAAAGTTGAAATATATGCAGCATAGTGGCATGACTTGAAAAAGAGCGGGTGTTGAGGGAGACTGTGTCCAGTGGGCACTATCATCTATCATGCATCTTATTTAGATGGGCTGCACTAAGCTATCCTTGTATGTTCCCATCAATTTTTGTGGCAATGGGGGGCTGCTTTTGTGCTTTCGTTCCTCCTCAGTGTTTTGGCTAGTAGCAAGCAAATGCATTTTTTTGCACCAGGTGAGGGTGTTGGAGCTTGCTCTGGCTTCTCCAAGTGCCAGCCTAGGAACACCCCCCCCCCCCCATTGGCTGCATTTAATCAATACAGAGTTGGTTTCCATTACTGAGCACATGCTAAGATAGACAATGTATTTAATGCAGTTTCCTTGTATCGGAATGTAAGACTTGGAAGAAAAAAACCTTGTTTTGTATTCAAATAACTGCCTCATTGACTACCTACAAGCTTTTTGAGGTTACTTTATTTGTAAAGCTCTTCAAAACCTTAACAGTTCTAATTCTTGAAAATTTTACAAGCTCTTTAATAATCTGTTGCGAGGTTACTATCAGAATAAGACAACAAGCTGAAATGCTTTCTGCTAAGTAAAACAAACTAAACCAGCTCCTTATCTTCTTTTTTCTAAGCAGATAAAAATAGCAAGTTATTTCCCTAAACCCAATTAATTCCAAATTTACAGTAGTTATGCTGAAAGAAGAGTTTGGAAAGGTTGTAAAATACTACCCATTTCTCATTGGTTTCTCTATGAAATTCATGCTTTTGTAACATGAAATTCACTCACATTGGTGAATTTTATTTAAATAGTAACCTGTAACAAATCTCTCACACTTTGTTGGATCCTGGTACATCAAATAGAAACCAGAGAATGTTGTGTATGTGTATGTTTTGTTAGCCAAAACAAAATTTAAAGCAAATAAGCAATTACAGAAAGCAAAATAATGATGGCTATATGATTATATTTCCCAAATTTAAAAGAGAGAATGTAACATGGAATGCTACAGTATATCAAGAAAAATGTGTGTCTATTAGTTTAAGATCTGGTTATAGTCTTATTTCATAGGCATTTTTTGTTCTAATTGTACACTGTTCTGGGCAGATTTTCTGGGTAATACTGGTTTGAGTTTCTATAAAATTTAATTTACACATTTTCCAAGCCTAAAACTGCACTCCCTTTTGAATTTCCAGAGTAGAAATACACTTATGCAGTGTTTAGAAGTTTAAAATGAATTCTGAAGTCCAGTGACCTTCACAGATAATACCCAGCTAACTGCTCCCTTCTATATAAGCTCTTGGCATGACATTCTCAACAAGTGGGCTGCTTCATTCTGGGCTGACTACTGCTTCTGTTCTATTCTTAAGATTTTAAGAGCAGAATTTATTGTGGTATGTTACACTGTAGTAACAACTGAATGGACAACTGTTGCAGCGTGGTTTTGGATAAAGCAATAGCATGCTTTTTGCTATGCCAAACAGGGGGAAAAAACTGCCTCCCACTATTACTTGAACCAGTATGTATCCATCTGTTGGGCTTCCCAGAGGGAAGGAAGGAAATCCCTATTTGTGAATCTCTTTGTGCCTCCATCTTGTTTGGTATCTTAGTACTGTTGTGCACTGTCCACACTCTTTGGCTTGGGATGAGAGGAAAATGTCAAATCTGTTTCAAATCTGTTTATCTTCTAACTCTATTAACATTAGATTTCCTGGCTCTTCCTCTCCTCAGAGGTAGGATTGCATGAAAATCCCACTCGGTTGCCTAAATCTTTATGAAACAAGCTTTGTTAAGAAATAGAGAGAAATACAAAATAAAAGACTGTCACCTTACATACCTAGATTTAGAATGCATTAAAATGTAAGAATACAGGTACCACATTTCCAGAGCCTCAAAATAAACTAAATTCTTACAGGTTTCTAGAGAACAATCTTTGAACTGGAACCTGTTGTAACCAATGTAAAATACCACAGAAATCCTCTCAGGGATTTTGATATGTTATTCTGGATTGATATTCTGTCAGGAAGGTCTCACCTTATCCTGATCAACCCTTGTTTTCTAGCAAAATACCTTTGTACAAAATACCTTTGTATTTGCAGATGCACATCCTGTAGATTCATTAACTTGGACTGCATGTCAAATCTTTCACAGAAAAGTTCATTACAAGCACTGTGATTTTGGCAACAGCTGTACCACTAGATTTTAGCAGCATTATTTAGAATCCTAACTCCTCCTGCCTAGGACTTTGAAGGGACCTGCTCCTTCTTGGAAACCATTCAGGTGAAACCTCCTGCCTAAAGCTAAAACTGCTTTAAATTTGCTTCAGGGATGTAACTGTGTTGTTCTAAGGACACAGGCAGACAAGGTTCTTTGAGTAAATCCGATATCTTTTATTAGATCAACTCAGATAGTTGGAAAAAAAATTCTTAGTGAGCTTTTGGGCACCAATGCCCTTTGTCAGGCTGAGGAAGTGTCTGCAGGTGGTCTATGCTCTTCCTGGATAGAGTGGTAAAGCAGCCAGAGGCCAGTATGAATGCAAGAAAGCCATTCAGTTAAAATGTAAATTGAGGTGATCTGCAGGTGAGAGACAGGTGGTGGGGGGGTAAGGGGGAATGAATGTAGCTGTAGCCAAAAGATGAGAGACAGAGGTGGGGAGGGGAATGAGAATAGCTGGTAAAAAGTGGAGGGTTTACTTGGAAGTCAGATGTTAGGCAGATTGTGTCATAAATCCAATGTCTATATTTAGTGAATGATTTTGTGTATCCAGGAGACTGATGTAGTGAAGTTCATGGGCTTTTCTGTGAAAGGTGTTTTGTAAATTCTCTTTAAGTATTTGAATCAAGAGATTGGAGAGAGAGTGGAGAAATGTGCTCCCACAGGTAGTTGGGTATTCTTGTCTTTGATAGATTTGCAGTGTCCGTTCATTCTGGTACAAATTTGTTGTTTGGTTTCTCCTGTATATTTTCCATCAGGGCATTTGGAGCCCTGGATGTATCTCATTCTGGAGGTGCAGAAATTTGCTTGGAATTTTCTCTTTAATTATCTATTATAACTGATGGATTGAGTACAGAGGTTAGCCTTGTTAGTCAGAAGACAGGCAGAAAGTATGGCATCTTGGAGACTAACTGATTTAGAGAGGCATGGCTTTCTAGGCAAAACCTACTTTGTCAGATGCTAGGAATGGACTGTCAGAAAATCTATGGAGTTAAAGGCTCATTTTCTTCTATCTAAGAATGAGTGGGAAAGCAGATAACTTTTGAGGTCAAGCTTTAAAAATATGTCAGTATTTCATATATTAGGAGCTTGACTCTGTAAGAGATGCAGGGTCTATACTACTGGATGTAAAAGATCAGCAGAGTCATCACAGGTTTTGCAACCTGGCCTCTGACTCCAGCAGAAACCATCATATATACTCCTTGATCAGGATTACCCAATGAGCCCACCTGGATGGTATCGAACTTATGTTTTATTCTTTCTACCTGAGCTCTGATTAGCATAGCTCTCAAATTTTGAATATTTATGATTTTGTACCAGTAATGAAGGCTTATTCTCCAGCTCATGGAAAAACAAGCATCTTCTCATTAGCTGCCAACCCCTTGCTTCTGCATGGTTCTGGGTACTTCAGTTAAGTGGCCTTTCGTGATCCCTTTGCATATATACAGAGATGTAAACAAGGGTGCGGACAGAATTGACAATTTTTGTCTTATCTGGCCACAGAAAGCAGTTTATAGCCATGATCAAACACAAGTACACAGCTGCAAACAGCATAAAAATGGCTGAGTGGGTGAAAATCTGACCCCTCACTGCATGAAGTTTCAGATAAAGATGTTTCAAAATGTAGCATCTTCTGTAATTTCTGTCTGCTCTGCCCCCCAGCCTGTCACTGTTTTCAGAATGGGAGGGGGGAAAGGGAGTGGAGGGAGTTCAGTATGGGGTTTTTTCAACCCCTTGGAGGGTGGGGCATGTATATTGGAGCCTCCCTAGGTGGGGGGCTCCAATTCACCCGCCCCACCCTTCAGCACCAGCTGGGGAGCCCTATGAACAAGCTCTGTCTGTTGCCTTTCCCACCTCCCATTCGGTAAACCGGGAGCACCGGCAGAGAGCCATGGCCAGTGCTATGTGAACATGTCTGCAGGCTCCCAGCCACCAGCTAGATTCCCCTCCTCCCTGAAACCAACAGTGAACTTCTGTTTGATTCAGTGTTACCACCTCTTGTCATGTATTGCAACTCTTATGATTTCTGGCAGTTTTTAAAAAGCCCAAGCTCCCACAGCCGTGTCATAGTCTCAGTTCTGATTTATTTTTACATTACATTACTGATCTTCAAGGTTACAGAGAACATCTTGAAAACATGAACCCCAAAGACCGAAAGGCAGTAAAAGAAAGTGTGTGTGTGTATATGTATGTATTAATTAGGGAACTATGTATGTATGTATAATTAGGGACCTATTTAATTTGTGGTTTCGCTGATTTCATGGAAACCACAAAATCTGGGATAGTTTGCAAAATCCACAAAATCAACAGCAAAAAGCTCCGTAATAAAAATAAAATGCTAGCACCTTCCCCTCGCTGTTGGGAGGGGAAGACGCTAGCTGGTGGGGTGGCACAACGGTCAGCAGACAAGATGGCTTCTGCTTCATTATCCCTCCTCCCCCACCGGGGCCTTCCTGGCAATCAGAGCTGAGGAGTAGGGCCTCTCTCCCAATCAGTACTAAGGGGTCGTACTCTCTGCCAATCATTTTGAGAGGTGGGGATGCTGAGAAATAGAATATCTTATGGTTTTAAAGCCATTCATGATATTCTGGCCCCAATCATGATTTTGAATATTTAAGACTAGAATCCTGTTATATGTATGCTTAGTGAGGCCCCAGATCGCACAACATTGTGGGGAAGAATGGCTTGGGACTCAGGAAACTGTATGAGGAATTGGGAAATCTGGGCTTGAGTCTGCTCCACCACAGATTTCCTGCATGATTTTGGGTAAAGCAGTTAACTGCTCTCTGGTTCTGTTTTTAATTGGTAAAAGTAGGGGCAATAGGATTCCCTTCCCTTACTGGAACATTTTGAGAATCAGTACATTTAAAAATATATAAATTTTGGAGCCAGTGGAGCTCCATGTTGGTGCAAGCTTCCACTTACCTGCAAAGCTGCAGAATAAGGGATTTAGGGCGGTTGTACACGTGATGGGGTTTAGTCCTCAGGGTTTTATTCTGTGCTCCCTAAATTAAAGTGGTGGTTTTTTAACTGAAACGCACTTTTTCAATTTTTCTATCACGTTACTGCAAGGAGCCTGATCCTTTTTTTCCCTTTTTTTTTGTCAGAGCTGGAGCCTGCCTCAGGCTGAGGGGCAAGCTGCTAGTGGGCTGAGCGGCCCCTAAGCTGCGGGAGCCCCTGGCCATTCCCTCCATTGCAGTGGCACCCACAGGGCTGCTAGCGGGCCGGGTGCTGCCCCGGCTCGCAGGCAGCACCTGGCCTGATCCAACTCTTCCCTGACCCTGAGCTGGGGCAGCACCCAAACAGCTATCAGCCTAACTGGGCAGCCCTAAGGGGTGCTGCTGCTGGAGAGCGAAGGACTCAGGGGTTGCTCAGCCTGCTGGTAGCTTGTCCTCCAGCTGTGAGAGAAGTGACCAGGCTCTGTTGGGGAAAAAAAAAGAAAAAGGATTGGGCCCCTCACTGCTTCTGGCTTCAGCAGGTGCCTGCAGCTGGCAGGATGCCTGGAGCTGCCTGAGAACAGGCTGGCTTGCCCCTAGGCAGGAGGGTGTCTGGGTTTGCTGGCATCCAGAGAAGGCAGCGGGGATTGTACACAGGGTGCTGGAAGCACGGGCAGGCTGCTAGCTGGCCAGGTGCTGATCCAGCTTGGAGATGCCTGATCCAACACTTCTCTAAGCCCACCCAGACTTCCAGTGCCCCATGCACCATTCCTGCCACTTTCTCCAGCCACCTGCACACCCTGCTGCCCTCCTGCCACCTTTCTGTGCTGCCCCAGGGGCAGGCTGGGTGTGCTGGTGGCCAGAGAAGGTGTCAGGGACAGTGCATGGGGTGCTGGACGCCCGAGTGGGCTTGGGGAAGCATTGGATTGGGTGCCTCCAAACTGGGGCAGCATTCGGCCAGCTAGCAGCCTGCCTGGGCATGCCCACACCTTATGCACTGTTCCACCGACTTCTCCAGCCACCAGAAACCCAGACACTCTCTTGTCATCTCCCTGCGCTGCCCCAAGAAGAAACCAGCCTGTTTCCACACAGCTCTAGCCATTCTGCTGGCTGCAGGAGCCTGCTAAAGGCAGAATTGGCAAAGGGGCTGATCTTTTTTTTCTGCAGCGCCTACCCACCTCTCCCATGGCTGGCGGGGGCTTGCTAACAGCTGCATCATTGCAAATTTCAAAGATGCAAACTCATCTAAAACCCTCAAAACTGGCACATGTGTAATGTGTGACACCATTAAGCCACACAAATGTGTGACAAAAATGCACTAGTTTCCCATCAAGTAGCTCCCTTAGTGGGCAGAGTCTAGAGAACATTGACCTGTATTTGGTCTCTAAAGGGCCCTAGCACGTACGATAGAAACAACATTTTATATTTTACATGCTCATAATTAAGGGTAGGAAAGGAGAGCATTGCAGAGGAATTTACACCATATGTATTCCTTTTTATTATCAGCTGGAAGCAAAACTGCTATGAAGATAAGAGGACATGAAGGTGCACTTCCATCTCATTTTCCTGTTGCATGCATGTACTGTAGTTTTAGGTAAGTTTTGGTGTGAGAACCATGCTGGGTTGTGGTGTAGTGAGACTATGACTGCAGGCCCCTGTCCTGCCCCAGGGATCTGTGATGCATATGTCACAAAGCAATAAGAAGAACAGATGATTACACATGCTGTGAAACCTGCTAGAAGTAGAGAATCAGCTTGGCTGGATTTAAATTTGAGAAAGAAAAAAGCATAGAGACTCACCTAATTTACTCTCTTTATCTTGTTCATAAATATTTCTGTACTTACAGGACTTGAAATAGTAACTGGACAGGTTTCCAAAGACTGCATTCTGCCATGCTCCTTTCCACATGGTGAAGAAGTAGTAATTCACTGGAAGAAAGAACTCCAAAATGTGCACAGCTACTACAGCGGGCAGGACCAACTAGCAAGCCAAGACTCTCAATACCGGGGTAGAACAGCTCTCTTTCATGAGGGGATTCCCAATGGAAATGCCTCCTTAAAACTGAGTAAACTGCACCAGACCGATGAGGGCTCCTATTCTTGCTATGTGGGGACAAAACAAACGAGAAC
Source organism: Alligator sinensis (assembly GCF_000455745.1). Classification (NCBI taxonomy): domain Eukaryota; kingdom Metazoa; phylum Chordata; order Crocodylia; family Alligatoridae; genus Alligator; species Alligator sinensis. Next base: position 691,474 of record NW_005842797.1, read on the forward strand.
AGAAGTGGAAGTCAAACTGTCCATACAAGGTCAGCAGAACACTTAAAATACAAACATTCAAGCAGCAAATCCTTTTATTTTCTTTGCCACTTGACATTGAAATACCCCTGACCAGTGGTGCCCAAGCTTTTGCCCCATGGGCTGGATGGGCAGTGCCTGGTCCATTTGTAGGTTGGATCTGGTTGTGGGCCTGATCTAGTGTGTGGGGCAGGTGTGGCAGGAGCCTGACTCAGCTGCAGGTGTGGGGCAGGGGTAGGGGGTATGACCCAGCTCTGATCCAGCCATGTGGGGACAGGGTAGGGGGAGGAATGTGGCTCAGCCCCAATTCAGCCATGCAGGGGGAGCGAGGGGACATAGCCTGGTCCTGATCTTACTGCATAGGGCTTGGGAATTTGGCAGCAGGGAGGGGTGGCAGTATTAATTGCCACTGCTCCCATGCTGCCAAATTTCTTGACTTGTGGGGAGCCATGTGGGCCGGATGCCTGACCCCTGCCCCAGACTCTGAGGTTCTGCACTCCTGGGCAGCTCTGTACTTTACCATTGCACTTCAGCTACAAAATATATTACAAGTAAGTTACAGCAGACAGAGGTTGAGAACTTCTGTACATAACTGGAGGTGAGAGTTACTACAGGTATATAGGTTGGCAGGAGGGAACCGGATACTGGATGGACATCAGTACAGAGTGTGGATACCAAGGGGAGATTGGAAGTCAGTGAAACGTGAGTGAGGTGAACGCTACAGTGTGGGTGCGTCTACACGAGATGCTAACTGCACAGTAGTATTAGGCTACTGCACAGTTAGCATCACTAAAAAGCTGTGCACCAGCACTAATGCACAGTAGCACCAGTTACTGTGCATTAATTTAGTATTTAGTTATGCAAGTACTAAAGTAATGTGCAGTAACTATGGCACATTAATGAACATGTAAATGCACCCTGTAATCTGAAGTAAACACATATAATTATGTTTAGCTCTGCTCTGGAGATTGTCTTCTACATTTTTGTCTTTATAGCTCCCCCTCATTACGCAATGGAATATGAAAAACAAGACTCTGAGAGACAACTGAAATGTTCTGCCTTTCTTGGCTATCCTAAGCCTAATATTACATGGCAAGATTGCTGTATATCAAGGGAAGACACAAGAACCGAAAGAACCCAGGATGGACTTTATTCAGTTAGAAGTGAGAAGAATATTACAGACAAAGCTTATTCTTATGTGTGTCACATTCAGTTTGGGGATCAGATCTGGACTGCTGACTGGAAGAGGGCAGGTGGGTTTGAACTATTTTCCATTCCTTGAACAAAATAAAGTGCAGGAGAGCTTCCTGCAGAGCTGGTCCATAAGGAAAGCAGTTCATCTACATGGTGATGGCTTGGCAATGAGATGAGACTTAAGGCTGCATCATGTTCAACTGAGGTTACATGGCTGAGATAATCAGAAAGCTGGGATGGTCAGCCAGCCTGTGAAATAGAAATGACTCACTGACAATCATTCCACAAGGAGGTCTCTGTGAACTACACCTGATTTGCTCTGTGTTGGATTCATATAAGCAGTTTTACATGCCCTATGTTGCATAACAAAGATTTTTGCATCATTTCAAAGACAGAACAGTTCAGCGAATAAATTTGAGGACCATAGTCAGCCTGGCTTGAGTTTTGAGTTTGTTACACATTCATATAGTAGCTTGGAAGTCAATGCAAACTCATTATCACAGAACTCCACCAAATACTAAACCTTTGCTGTGGACAGCTAGAGGTGACCATGCATGGTGGAAGCAGCTAGTCTTGCTTCGTTACACTTCACTTACTCTATACTATAACAGCACTCAGAATAGAATTCAAGAAAAACAGTGCCAGGAGGAAGCTCAGGGGTTTATCTAGTCCAGGCACCTGCTCAGGGCAGGATCATCTCTGCCTAAAAGATGCGACAGCCCAGATTTGGGAAGCATTATGTTGGGTACAGTGGGTCTTAAACTTTTTAGACTCAAGGAACTGCAAGGAAAATGCCAGTTTTTGGTTTTCACACTTTTTTTGACCACAGAAAAACAACAGAGCAATTCTTTTTTGCAAAGAACTCAGAAAGACCATAACAGGTCAGAATGTTTTTAACACTGTGGATTCCTGTGTGAAATCTCTGAGTGTTTTAATTAGAGCGGCTCCAAGAGGTCTAATTAAAAAAGTACCCGAAGCGTCATGTGTATCAGCATCCCCATACTCAATTAATCAAGTCTGCTCTGATGCACTATAATTACAGTGCATTGGAGCAGCCTCTCTGCGAGTGTATAAGCGCCCTCTGGGATTATCTTGTGAAGCATATTTGCAGACCTAGCTGTGCTAACATTGTGTGGCATCTGCAGCATCCTTGAAAGGATCTCAAGGAACCCCAGGCTGCTGTGATTAAAAATTACTGGCATAGACCAGGGTTTGGTAACCTTTATCAGACATGGGCCTGAACAACCCAGCTCTGATCCAATGTAGGCCGAGTGGCTTTGGCAGTGTATCGGTGGCAGGGAGGCTTTCTCCACACCTGTGCTGGTATGGGCACAACTTCCAGCCTGCGGGGAGATGCAATGGGGCTGGACAACTGGAAACTGTGTCCACTCCAACACTGCTTCTCCCTGCTGTCCTTCTCCCTCTGGCTGCAATGTGGGCACACGTCTTTCTTAGTCATGGCCCATGATGAGACAGCCAGGCATGAAGCTCAATTCTTGCTGACCTAAAGCATCTTCCTGGTCTCCTCCAACCAAAATGAAGATCAAGAGTAATACAATAAAAAATGGTCATTTTCTCAATGATAATTATTCCCCTGCTAGTTATTACATTTCATGAGTTATTTCCACTGCTGTTGTTTGCTTTAGGAATTGTGAAATAGTGCTAGTTGAGGTTCCCCCCTGCCCCCCATGTTTGTTTATTTTTATATAGTTGACTAAAGTAAAATATTGAGCACAGAAACAAAGATTGGTATCCAGATATTTATTTTTCAGAAATGATCCTTACCCATTTGAAAGTTGTATGATATTTAAATCAATTTAATATTATTTTAAACAAAAATCAATCACTTGTGCTATAAAAATTTAAACCTTTAACTGAAAATATGAAAAAACTCAGAAAGACTGCAACAGGTCAGAATGTCTTTGTCGCTATGAATTCCTCTTGGAATGTCTGGATTTATCTTGTGAATCATGTAGGTGTTTGCACACCTAACAGTGCTAATATTATATGGCATTCCTGCAGCACCATTGAATGGATCTCGCAGCAGCCTAGGGTGCTGCTGCACCATGATTGAGAATGACTGACTGGTTTAGACTGAATAGAGATCAAATTGGCACAAGACATCTGCCTGCGAAGGTGCAAGAGCATGAACTCTTATTGCCAGTCAGTTTCAGTGCACGATTTTTGGAAGATGACAGTATTATGCAGGGAGACAGAAGGGGGGAAAACACACAGCAAAAAACCCGAACAAGAAATATCTGAAACCTCTAGTAAGAGATGGGTTTTTTATTTCATTTTAACAAATATTAGGACTACAACTACAGTGCCTGAAATATTCTGTAAAGAAGTGGCTTTTGTATGCCTACATTTGGGAAAGCTTTCAACAAAATTATATCAATATGCTCAAATATTCTTTGATAATGAGGCACTAAATCATATGAAAATTCTCTGAAAATGGACTTCTTCACAATAACTTCCTCCAACTATTGCATTTCCATTAACAGGTAATACTTTTAATTATATATTTCAGATCTACTTTGTAGAAGTGAGGGAGGTACCGCCATAATCCCATGTGAAGTTTCTGCTGAAAGTTCCTCATACACTATTACTTTGAAAGCAATAAAAAGTACATCTACTTCTGTTCTGGCATCCTTCAATAGCACATCAAGAAGCCCTGTACTTCTGCCAGAAAGATTCTATTTGGACACAGACAAACCACATAAATATAAGTTAAGGATAAGTGGCCTGACTCTAGATGACCAGGGAGAATATCTGTGTAATGTTTCAACACCTCAGTACACAAAACTGACTATAACGACTTTACAAGTTGGTAAGTTGCTGTGATTTCCCCATTGCCGGACCTCCCTTGGGAGAAAACAGTTAAATCTGTCTAGTGTCAAGGAAAATTCTCTCAGGAGTCCTTCAAAAGATATGGGGAGGAAGAAATATTGTGGTGTTATTAGAGAAATATTGAGCTAGATCAGAAAAACCACACAGGTTTACCTTGTTGATTGTTGAGATTTTTGCACTTTACTGACCTCAAAAGATTGTTTGTCCTTCAGCAACTCTTTCTGGACTTGGTCTCATGTGGTGCTCAATACCCACTGACTTCAGTTGGAAATGAAAGTGCCCAGCAACTTGCAGGCTCAGACTGTCAATGCTGTGTTGAGGGAGAAGTTTTTTTGGCTACCACGGCCTTTGCACACCTGATAAGAGAAATGGTTACATTGGACACTCATGGGTTTTGGCTGTTTTAGATTTTATGCTATTATAGCAGTCTGTTTTCCAAACGTAAATGCATGGGTGTGCATACCTGTATTTTATGGGTATTTCACATTTGCAACTGTAATAACTCTTTTATGTTATTTCCTTCCCTTCATTTTCCAGGGAAGTTACCACTATTGCTTCCATGTCTTGCCTGGGTTTTCTGGCCAAAGGCTAAAAAAAATATAATGAAATTCAGGTTTAATAGAAGTATAACATAAATAAATTTTAATGAGAATAGTCATTTGGAGTTGTATATCCTTCCTTTGTAGTGGCACCTACAGAACACAATCTCCTCATCCAGTAGCACTTGAGAAGCTGTAGCTGTTAAATGAAGTTGCTTAAAAGACTGAAGTAGGACCTGGTGTAGAGTTCCTGATACTGTCTTAAGATGAGAGCTGTTGAGCACTTTGTCAGGTTGATGGAAAATAATTTGGGAGAGAGGCATCTGGTGTAGAAATGTATATTTGTGAAGTATTTGCATGGAGATGGTATTTGAATTGTGCTAGTCCAGGGGTTTTCAACCTTTTTTAACAAGTGTACCCCTTCTGCCTCAAAGTTTCAGCTCATGTACCTCTTCATATTTTTTCTTGTTTTTAAGGGGTGGGGGAGGGAGGCAGATCAAGGCCCCCATGGTGAGCGAGGGAGTGGGGTTGGTGCTGGGGTAGGGGCAGGGGCAGACACTGCAGAGGCAGGGTAGAGTGTGGAAGGGAGCCACAAGAGCAGTCCATCCGGGGGGTGCAGGGAGTGGGGTGTGGCTCTTGCTGTGCACACCCTGTGCCCCCCAGATCTCTGCATGGGGTGGAGGCAGATGTTGCTGCAAGCTGGACTCTGCACTCTGCTGCCACTGCCCCAAGAGCTGTGCAATGTCATGTGCCTGCTTCTGCCGGGTGGGCAGTAGACATGGACACATATGCAGAAACATACACAGAAACCCTCCCCCCGCAGCAGGTAAGTGTGTGTGGGGGAAGGGGTGGGAGGACCAGATCGAGAAGTGGGGGTTGGTGTGTCTCTATGCCTGTGCCCAGGAACAGGGCCGGAAGGGCGAGGGCAGCGGTGTTCCCTGTGGGCCACATGCACACTGCCTGGCTTGCCAGATGGATGGAGGGAGCGGGGGCTCATACGCTGCCGCTGCCACCTCCACGCACTGCTGCCGCCACTGCCATGCCCCCCACCACTTTCCCGCAGCTGGTTGCACACGCAGCTCTGTGGGCTGCTGACAGACCTTGCACCTGGCCAATTGTGTGCTGCTCATCAGCAGCTTGTGGAACTACATGTGCAACCAGCTGTGGAAAAGCGGCATGGGGCGCAGCAATGGTGGCAGTGGCTACCACATGTGAGTGCCCCACCCCATCCAACTGGCACATGTGCGGCCTGCAGAGGGGCATTGCTGCCCTTGCCCCCTCCCCCCCCCGCCAGCCCTGCTACTGGGAGGGTGCAGAAAGAGTGGGCAGAGAGAATGAGCTAGAAAGGCCGTGGGGGGCGGGGAGGTGCTGCAGTGTGCTGTGTGTGGCTGGCGGTCCCCAGCACGTCCCCCTCCCAGGTAAGAAGCAAAGTACGGGAACACATCGGAGGAGATGCCACTGCCGCATTCTCCCTCCCTGCTCACCTGCCCACCCATGTGTACCCCCTATGGCCTTTCTAAGTACCCCTGGGGGTACACATACCCCTGGTTGACAACCCCTGTGCAAGTGTATGACAGATTCTAGAAATAACGCATAAAATGAGAAGAGAAGCAGTGTAGGGACACAGTCTTGTGCAACTTCCATTTATGTGGAAGGAAGTGTGAGGAAGAGCCTCAGAAGGACATACTGAAGGAACAATTGGACAGGGAGGAGGGGAACCAGGAAAGGACTGAGTCCAGAAGAGGAGAGCAGAATTTCATACCTGTTTCAGTGGACTATAGGAAGCAAAATCCAGATTGAAGGTTGGTGGTGTTGGGGGGACTATGATGACATGCTACACAGCAGCTGTGGGCAGCACTATTGGTGAGCTTTTAAATGAAAGGGAGAAGGGGCAGAAATTGAACAAGCAGCCATAAGAAATGCCATGTGTTTTATTTGTTTATAAGATGGGATAGATTCAAGCTTGTTTATACTGTGAATTGGCTGACATGAAGTGGGGAATGACAATGGAGGTAATGGAGATCAAGAAATGGGACAGAATGGGATAACTGGGGAATAATGTGCTATCAGTAAACATAGTGTTACAATATTAAAGGCTTTCCAAGACTCCTGTAACTTGTTGCCCTGTTGAGCATAGCATCATAGATGCGGACTCTGTGGCTGCTCCAGGGCTCAAGCACCCACCAAAAAAAATTACTGGGTGCTAATTTTCAGATGTTAAAAACAAACAAACAAAACAAACATACTTTATCACAGCGGTGAGCAAAATATGGCCTGCGGGCTGGATCTGGCCTGCCAGGCAATTCTATCTGGCCCATGGGGCCCCTAAAAAATTAGTAAATTAATATTTATTTTATCTTGGCTGCCTGTCAAAGCTGTCAGGAGCCAGGGGCAGTAGGGCCCAGGGGGAGCCCTCAGCAGAACTGAGCAGCTCAGCCCCACCCCACCCCCAGCCATTTTCACTGTCTTTCTGCCCCCACGCTGTTCTTGCACCATGTGGCTCCTGGCTGCATCACCTGACCAGGCAGCACAGGGCCCCACCAGTACATGTGTATGTATGTGTGTGCCTGTGTGTGCGTGTGCAGGCAAGGGCAGAGTGTGTGTTTGCAGACAGGGGTAGTTTGTATGTGTGTGTGAGGCAGGGGCTGTGTGTGTGTGTGTGTGTGTGTGTGTGTGTGTGTGTGTGTGTGTGTGCAGGCAGGGGAAGTGTGTGTGCCGGCAGGGGAATTGTGGGTGTGTGTTCATTGGGTGAGTCCCACACACACACTCCACCATAAACATGTACCCCCCCTTGCACTGTGTAGCGTGCACATGCAGAGTGCACATGCAGAGTGTGTGTGTGTGTGTGCAGGCAGGGGCAGTGTGTGTGTGTGTTGATTGGGTGAGTCCCACATGCACACTCCACCATACACATGCACCCACATCCCCCTTGCACTGCTATACATGCAGACCCCCACACCCACAACCCTTCATACACCCACACCCCACATACCCACAACTCCCCACAAACCTATACGTACCCCCCCCATGATATACAAGAGTAAGACTTCATTTTAAGCTATTGTGCAATCCACTCTGTGTACGCTACATAAACACATATAAGTCAGGACAAAAATATTTAAAAAAATCAAATTAATTAATGTTGTAGATGTTTACTTTTTAGAATATAACTTGATATTTTTCTGTTTCCGATATAGCAAAACCCCTTGCTGAAAGGAGTACTTCTGGGGACAAAAGGAGGGACTTTGGGTGGCAAAGGTCAGGGGTTAGGGGGTGGGGGCAAGGAACCTGTCAAGGGGTGGGGCTGCCCATGTGGCCCTCGACAGCTTGCCAAAACTCAGTAAGCAGCCCTCCGCCCAAAAGAATTGCCTGCCCCTGCTCTATCAGAAGTGACCAACCTGACGGTGGGTGGTTGGACCCAGACAGGTGCTGCGTGAACAGGCCAGGGACGGAAGGGTTACGGGACCTTGTTTCTCCTTCTGTTATCTCTCTTCCCGTTGACAAAAACAATTAAGGAGGCGGTGTAACAAATAAATGCTTTACTCACACTTTCGTATAGGTGGTTTCCTTTACAGCAGTTTCAAGATTAAACTCGCTGTTAACTCGAGAGCTCTAAACATGTTTGAATGATATACTCGGTTGTGATGGGGGCATCCAGGGGGAAGGGATTTCGTGGACGCAGGACCTCCGGTGAGGGTGATCAGGCCTCTCCAATATGGCATGGGTCCCTGTTTTTTGGCGCGCGCGCTTTTCCTTTTAAACGGGCTGCATCCGCCTGCCCCCTGCCAATCAGCACAGGCTGGGACCGCCGATCTCGCGGCTATCAGGCCGCGCCCACTACTTCCCCCACACCACGAGCACAACTTGCTCTCATGTTGGCGTTTGGTCATTTATATATTTTTTTTTCTTTATCACAAGAAGAAGCAGCACACTACTTCAACCTGGCTCTGAACATCTATAAAGATTGAGTGTTTCAGGGGGGCTTTTTGGCATTTCTAGCTAAAGCTGATTCAATCAGCTATTAGATAAAAGCACCAAAAAAAGCCCTGCTAAAGAACTCGATCCTTACAGATGCTACAGAGCTGGGTTGAAGTAATGTGCTGTCTCCTCTGGGCATGAGTGGGGCTCAGCACAGGAACGTGCCAAGTTAGAAGTAAAGCACTGGGTTTTGAGGGTGGGGGGGTTATGTCTGCAAGCACCCACTGGCAAAAAACAGTCAGCGCCTATGTTCCTAATTCAGCTGTTTCTTCTTTTAGAGTACAGTACAGCATTGATTCTCTGGAATAACCAGTGTCACGATCATTCTGGATGGTCAATTTTTCTGGATAAACAAACACCACACTAGGAAGTACTGAAAACTATACTTTAATTTTTGTAATGTACAGCAAAGAAATGGTGGTACTATGTAATACAGTAGGCGCATACATTACCATAGGCAGAACTTTTGTTACACTAATTGTCATTGTAGATCAGTGGTTCCCAATCTGTGGTACACATACCAATTGTACACAGACAACCTGTCAGTGGTACATGTTAACAGATTTATTATAATTAATTTATATGACAACATTTTGCTGGTGGTACTTAATGTTGTATTGTTTTTAAATTGGTGGTGTACAATCTGTTAGAGTTTGGGAACCATTGTTCTAGATAATCAATGCTCTACTGCATTTAGAAGTGGACACAGTATTCCAGATGAAGGCAAAATTCTCTGTTTTCAGTGATTCTCCATCCTTTTCCTTATCCATCTTAACACTATGATTTTTTTTTGACTGATGCTCACTGAGCATATGGCTTAGCTGAATTGTCCACAGTGATGTCCAGATTTTTTTCCACGACTTGTTCCAGTAAAGTAGAACTGAATAAAAAGTGCTTATATGGCATTTGTAAACACAGTTTATTCTCCATTCATGGTGCTCTTTATTTGGGTCTTCTTTCAAGTAGTCGGGAGTTGAATTTTAGGTGACAGTTGTTATTAATTCTTTAATGTAAAAATCTATGTTTCAAGTTTGCTAACAGTTACTAAGAGTTCCATAAAAAAGCGAGGAGAGGGACTATTGGTGGTACTGGTTACTACACCAGAGAGTGTTTACAGGACCAGGATACTTCATCTTTTAACCAGCCTGTTGGGTAAACCATCCACAGTAACAGAGTACCCAGAACTGAGACTAAAGAAGCAAATAACAAGTGGCATGCTTTCAACTGTTTGGATTTGTCATTTTAAATTGGTATTCTCTTAAGATTGCAGAATTTTAGAGCTTGTATTAAAACTATTGGATTTTAAGACTGTGATAATATTAATGGACAGACCCAGGCGGGTTCCATCTGCATTACAAAAGTATGAATTCTAAATTAGAACTAAAAAAGGACAGGTTACTACACTTCGGGGGATGCTATAAGCATTACTTTGTAATATTATGAATTATTATGAAGCTCTTTTATTTAATTATGTGAAATTAAACCAAAATATATATTTTCAGAAGAAAGAACAAGTACAAATTCTGCTGTATCTGGCACTGGCATTGGCATTGGCATTGGCACTGTCATCGGCATCGGCATTGTCATCACTGTTATTGGCATTTCATATTATTTATACAAGGTGCGTATGACTGCGGGCATTAGCAAACACACTTCCACACACTTTAGTACAAGATTCATGTAAAAATACAACTCCAGGTGTTAAGGTTGAACCAGAACATGGACAAAAACTGCTTTGGGTTAAAAAACTGGCAAAAGATTGGAAATGTAAAATGAAAAAAAGAAAAAAGTTGTAGTTAACATTTTCCTCTCCCAGCCACTTCCTGTGGCTTGCAGGCAGCCTCCATGACTCTCTGTACCCAGTGTCTGGGTTGCACTACTTTGGGTGGTGCCTTGGGCAAGTTTTTCTCTTAAGCAACATACTGTACTTAGCTAAATTAAAAATTGCCATGATGAGGTTGAGCGCAAAATCAAAATTAAGAGAAGAAACTGCATTCAAGCATATCTAGGTTGCAAGATGGCAAAAAAAAGGTATGCTGGATTTGCCTAGTTTGTGTATCATACTGAAGCAGCAGCAGATGCTTGCATTTCCAGAGATCCCAAAACTATTTTGTCTATTCCTGACTCCCGAGGCACCCCCGGTAGCCCAGTTGGGGAAGGGTGGATCCTATTGTCTTAATTCCTTTGTAACCTTGTCTAAGCTTGTCTAAGTTGGTATTTCACCATATTTGGCTTTGTCATGTAACAGTTCATTTTTTCCCCTCCCACAGAAAGGACACCCTAAACAAAACGGGAGTGCGGTAAAAACTGTGTCACCTTCAGAGGTAAGGAGTATTTTCTCTTTCAACTTGCTTTGAAATCTGCTTGGTTTTATGTGGGACTGTTAGGCTTACAGGTGGTGACTGGGATCCTGTCTCTGTAGTTACAGGTAGTTGGGATTTATATATAAATGTCCTCAGTAGCCTCAGATATTAGTATTCTGTCTTCATCCATATTTATGTCCTGTGTCTGTAAAACCAGAAATGGAAAGACCGGTATTGTTGATTTCTTGGGTAACATTTTCCAAAGTTGGTACAAATTCCCTTTCACAGAAGGCTCTTGATTCTGAAAAACCCCACCCTGGGTGAGCATCAGGGTGGAACATACTGTGGTGACCATTTAAGTGTAAGGATGCACCTCATAAAACCAGATTTTCAACTGGTTTAGATACATTGGCCCCCAGGAAACACTTTCCCGTTATTCTTATGCGATACCTGATAATTGATAATCCTGCCCCAAGGGCCACCTTCTCGTTCCAGCCTACTCCCTTAAAGCTCTTCTGAGCGTTAGGCCAAGCTCCTTCCACTGTGTATCCCTCCCTTCAGTGTATTTCAACTTTACCCACAATTCCCTGTTCCTGATTTCTGATACATCCAACTTCCTGTGTCTGCTGCCTGAAATTAGAGCCGAGCATAGGAGAGACAAGTATTCACCATCCAGCACAGGGTGTCAAGGGCCTGCAGCAAGGCAGTAGCCCTTGACTTCAGGAGGGCCAGCTTCAACAAGTTGAGGAGATTGGTAGGAGAGGCATTGTGGTCCTGGAGAGTAGGGGAACTAGGTGTCCAAGACGAGTGGTCGTTTCTTAAGAAGATGATCCTCCGAGCCCAGGGGGTGACAGTCCCAACGTGAGTCAAAGGGGTGCTCAAAAGCCCCCTTGGCTCACCAAAGGCATTCAGGAACATCTGAAAGCCAAAAAGGGGGTGTACATCCAGTGGAAGGTGGGGGGGCTATCACCAAAAAGGATTATACCTCCATAGCAAGAGTCTGTAGGGAGGCTGTTAGGAAGGCTAAGGCGGAGATGGAACTAGGGCTAGCAACAAAAATCAAGGACAACAAAAAGTCCTTTTTTAAATACATAGGGAGTAAAAAGAAGGCACCAGGAAATGTAGGGCCCCTGCAAGATACGCTTGGCAATCTGGTGGTTGCACTAGATGAAAAACCAGACCTTTTCAACAAATTTTTTTTTTCTGAGCAGGAACCAGTAGCTCTCCTCCCCCGGGATAAAGGATGGACTCCGGAGTGACTCCGCCAGGCCTAGGGTAAGGAAGGACCGAGTTAGGGAACTTCTGGAGGAGCTGGACATGTTCAAATCAGCAGGTCCAGATGCTCTCCACTCTAGGGTGCTCAGGGAATTGGCAGGGGTCATTGCAGGGCCCCTGGCATGGCTTTGAGCACTTGTGGTGCTCTGGCCAGATGCCAGAAGACTGGAAGAAGGCCAATGTGGCCCCCATCTTCAAAAAAGGGAGGGGGGAGGACCTGGGCAACTCTAGGCCCGTTAGTCTTACTTTGGTCCTGGGGAAGCTCTTTGAGAAGATTATCCAGGAGCACATCTGGGAGGGACCAGCAGAGGGACGGATGCTCAAGGGCAACCAGCATGGATTCATTAGGGGCAGGTCCTGTCAGACCAACCTGACAGCCTTCTACGATCAGGTTATAAAATCATTGGACGCAGGTGTCGCGGTGGTTGTAGTCTTTCTGGACTTCAGGAAGGCCTTTGACACTGTCTCTCACCCCTTTCTCATTAAAAAGCTAGGTGACTGTGGCACTGATGCCTACACAGTCAGATGGGTCACAAACTGGCTGAGGGGCTGCACCCAGAGAATGGTGGTGGATGGGTCCTATTCAACCTGGAGGGAGGTGGGCAGTGGGGTCCTCCAGGGTTTGGTCCTTGGGCCTGTACTATTCAATTTCTTTATCAGCGACTTGGACGAGGAGGTGAAAAGCACCCTATGAGTGTTCAAATTCTATGAGTGTTCAAATTCACTGACAGCACCAAGATTTGGGGCGAGGTGGGCATGCTAGAAGGGACAGGATACAACTGGATCTGGATATGTTACAGGGGTGGGCAAATGAGAATAGGATGGGATTCAATACTGACAAGTGCAGAGTACTGCACTTGGGTAGGAAGAACCAGCAGCATACCTATAGGCTGGGGAACTCCCTTCTTGAAAGCACAGAGACAGAAAGAGATCTTGGAGTCATTATTGATTCTAATATGAACATGGGCCACCAATGTGAGGATGTGGTCAGCAAGATTAACCGCACCTTGTCATGCATCCACAGATGCATCATGAGCAGGTCCAAGGAGGCGATCCTCCCCCTCTATGTGACACTGGTCAGGCCACAGCTGGAGTACTGTGTCCAGTTCTGGGCACCACAGAGGGATGTGGACAGCATCGAGAAGGTCCAGAGGAGGGCCACCCGCATGATCAGGGGCCCCCTGCAGGAGAGGCTAAGGGACCTGGACCTTCACAAGAGAAGGCTGAGAGGGGGTCTAGAGACAGTCTATAAACTTACCAGGGGGGACCAGAAGGGAATGGGTGAGACCCTGTCCCCTGAGCACCTCCCGGAGTAACAAGGAATAATGGTCACAAATTGATTCAGAGTAGGTTCAGGCTAGACAACAGGAAGCACTACTTCACAGTCAGGGAGGCCAGGATCTTGAACCAGCTTCCAAGGGAAGTGGTGCTGGCTCCTACCTTAGGGGTCTTTAAAAGGAGGCTTGATTGCTACCTAGCTGGGGTCATATGAGCTTAACTTAGTGGGGGTCATATGAGCCCAGTATTCATTCCTGCCCATGGCAGGGGGTCAGACTTGATTTGCTCAGGTCCCCTCCAACCCTACATCTATGAATCTATGAAACAGTGGACAGACTCATTTCTAGGAAGACTCCACTCTACAAAGCTTCCTTTTCCTGTTCCTCAAGTGACTGATCAGTCAGTCTGCCAGATGCTTAGCTGTACTATTGTCCGTTTATGCAGTCAGCAAGCAGAGTGCTAGGTGAGCTCAACTTTCAGGATTGCCACCAAATAGAGAGATAGACATGTACACAGAATATAGCTGCTGGGTAGAGAACTCAAGTAATAGGTCTTTTAATTGCCACAGCCCTGTATTGTCTATCAATGAGTACCGGATATAATGACAATGGAAATTCTGGAGTGGGATTGGGATTATCATAGCCTGTTGTATGCAGGGGAAAGGAGAAGGCTGGATGGGAATGGAGGGAGACAGATGGAGAAAGAGAAAGCATGCAATGTGCAAGTTAAATAATAAGTATACTAATAGGTAAATTAATTGAAGAGCCTGTGGCCCCTGGCACATATTCAGTTAAAGGTATGATGGGATCCAATCCCAGATCCCAACAATCACACCCCCTACCATGCTATACATGCCTGGCAGGAGGTGTTATTGTGGGATCAGGGATCGTTCCCAATCATGTTATATTGCTAGTGCAGGGGCCACCTAGGATCACTGGCAAAAACAATCTAGTCAGGTGATCAGCACCACCAGCTTTGGCAGTGCATCAGAGTGGAGGACTCTAATGCACCGTCCCAAGGCTGGGAGCTCTGATCAGCTGACTGCTGCTCCCAGCTTTGGAGGTGCACCAGAGCCAGGGGTACCCCAGAATCTGAGAGCAGCAGTCAGCTAATCAGCACTCTCAGCCTCAGGGGCATGCTGGAGTCAAAGGCTCTGATGCGCCTCCCAAGTCTGGGATCCCCAGTCAGCCTGGCCACACATTTAATTTAAGGTATGATGGCACCCGCCACAAAGTTATTACACATTTTGTGCAATACCTTTGTGGTTTATTCCATTTTATTGCACTATTAATTGAATGAACGCTTGGCTGGGTTACTGATAAGATGCGATTAAGTGGTAAACAAGTCTTAAGTATAAGATCTAATCTACCACAGGCCCACAGGTCACAGAAGTGTTCCGTATTCTACTAAAAAGAAGCATTACACTAGGGAAATATTACACTGGAGAAATCACTTTAATCCCAGCTAAACTGTGTTTTTCGCTTGGACCATTCCATGTAGCCAGTGGATCAGGTGGTAAATTCTATCATTTCTGCTCTTTCTGAACAAAGAGGTATTTAACTGTTCCCTCATTTGACTTGAGCAAAAGATGGCTAACCTGCCCATCAGCTCCAGTGAGGTTTTCTCAGCGACCTTTCACTCAGTAGGAAACAAAGATGGAAATCAGTACATAAAAATCAATGCATAAAAATTGGCAAAGTTTAAGGTTATTCAACCTTTAAGTTGATATGGCAAAGTTTAAGGTTAATAGTTATTCAACTTACAATATTTCGAGTTACAACGTTTCACACTTACAACATTTATAAAGTCACACTGTTTCAACTTTCTGAAGTCAGTTTCGAATTTACAACACCTGATCCGACGCGATGCCACACCAGCGAACAAGTTCATTGCTTTGCCCATCTCCCTGAAGAGCATCTGTCCAAACTTCCTTGGATTCTTTCTTTAAGAAAGCAGACAAGACTCCAGAAAAACCTGCAGCCAAGACTCCTGAGAAGACTCCAGCCAAGAACCCTTCAAAAAGTCCAGCAAAGTCACCTTAAAGAAGTCCTTCCAAATCAATATGAATGCTATTTGCAATAAATTTCTAGTCTCTTTTTATGACCAGGTTATCTAGTCTCTTTTTATGACCAGGTTACGAAACGCCTGGACACAGGAGGAGGGGTGGATGTCGTATACTTAGACTTCAGGAAGGCCTTCGATATGGTATCCCACCCCATACTGGTGAACAAGTTAAGAGGCTGTGACTTGGATGACTACACAGTCCGGTGGGTGGTGAATTGGCTGGAGGGTTGCACCCAGAGAGTCGTGGTGGATGGGTCAGTTTCAACCTGGAAGGGTGTGGGCAGTGGGGTCCCACAGGGCTCGGTCCTTGGACCGATACTCTTTAATGTCTTCATCAGCGACTTGGACGAGGGAGTGAAGTGTACTCTGTCCAAGTCTGCAGATGACACAAAACTGTGGGGAGAAGTGGACA
>NW_005842797.1:707978-715068 GCF_000455745.1 Alligator sinensis
ACTCTTTCCTGCCTATGCAGGGGGTTGGACTCGATGATCTATTGAGGTCCCTTCCGACCCTAACATCTATGAATTTATGAAAAAAACCACTAATAAAGCCATGCAACTCATCTATAATTGACTGAGTACAAAATTCTGGGTTATTTTTCGTGAAAATAGGGTATCGAGCCTTGGTTCAGGAACCAATCCCACATTTATAACATCATTTCTTATGGGAAAAATGGTTCTGAGTTACAATGTTTCAACTTACGATGCCGTTTTCAGGAACCAATTGTGTCGTAAGTCTGAGGACCAAAATTAGAAAGGGCCAAATTTCCTATAGCCTTTAGGGACATTTTACAACAATTAGATTGTTTACATCTGAAACAATCTCAATCAGTCATTCCATTTTGTAGATTATTCAGATAAATAAAAGACTTTAAGTATAAGAAACCATGGAGAAACACTCTTGTCTTTTCCATTTATTCCACCATTTTGCCACCCGTGATTTTACATGGCTAATGTAAACAAGGAAAAGTATACTTGTATTTCTGGTTGGGAACCCATCTATCACCTTCTGAGCAATTTTATGTATTACGAGATCCAATAAACTTTGCTTTGTTTGTGTTTTCCAGGAGAGTACTTAACCTTTTTCCCCGTGACCAAGAAAATAATCAGCAAAATAATTCTCTCAAGTCTCTCTCCAACTGTATGTTTAAAAAAAACCCCAGAAAATTCTTTGCCCTTTGATTATTCCATATATAATCCATATAGTTGTATTAGAAAGCAAATGTACAAGTAACTTTCTGAACAGAATTATTAACAAAGGGACAGAAGCTTGTAAAAGCAGATGGATGAAAAAGTGTCATGCTTTTCACAAAGATTGATTGCAGAACATGTTAAAGTTTTATTAAATATGACAAAATCTATGTTGTATCAAAATGGTGAGAAAAATCTTATGCTCTTTGTGGTTCATATATTTGTATATGGCTGTTTTAATCAAACTTGGAGAGAAGGTGGGTCAAACTGATATCTAACTTAATCTCTCTGGAAAGTAGTAAAAGTCACTGTAAACATTTTACCTCATAGTGAATAATACTCTTGATAATTTGCCAGTACACACACACACACACATATACACACACACACACACACACACACACACACAGTCAGGCCCTCTCAGAGGTCAAGAGAGGCCCGGGCCACTTCCATTTTTTGAGGCTCAAAATACAATGCAATAATTTGTAATAAATGTTCCTTTTTTATTTAACAAGTAATTTTCTAGCTTTTTTCTTCTTCTTTCAATCCTGTCAGTGTATCTCTGTGTCTGTATGTATAACGTCGTTTGGAGATAACATCAAAAGTCTAAATTTGAGACCCTCCGTGAATGAGAGGCCCAGGCCAAATGGCTTTCCTGCCCCCGCCCCCCCGCAATGATAGGCTCTGTATACAGTGAGGGGGAGAAGGGGAGGGAGAGTGCTTCTTGTTATTAGTCTGCAAAGTTCCCTTGCACCCAGAACTTTGTGGTCAAACTTCTCAAATAAGCATGCAACCCTATGGCTGAGTACAAACAGTCAAAAAGCCCAAAGCTGAATTGTCCTTGCAGATTACTTTAAACTACACAGATTAAATTGAAACAGAAGTGACAGACATTTACCTTTGATTCAGGAAATGCAGCCATATGCCTGCAGTGGCTCAGGCCAGAAGTCAGGGGATGCTAGAATAGGGGTCTCTAGCATGTAGCCATCATGGGCTGTGTGTTCACTTCCCCTTTCTGCTGCTCCCAAGGTCTCTGGGATTTGTGGTCCAAAATCACAGTAGCAGAACTCTGCAGGGTTGCTTATCACTTCCTCTTACTGTTTCCGGGTGCCTCTAGGATTTGTTGTCTACAGTCACAGTAAGTTTGAGCAGGGGAAGGGGGGTTTCACTCCCCCCCCCGGCCTCAGACCCTAGCCAGGGTTTTCCTGGAGGGTGAGGGGCAGTCCCCTCCCTCCATCCCTGCAGAATGGGCTGCATCCCCAGCCAGGCTTGCTCCCTCCCACCCCTTGTCAGCCAGCCCTCACTACTCCAGCTAGGGAGAAGAGGGGTGAAGCCAGCCCTGCTCTCTGGAGCAGACAGCATAGCCCAACCCAGGGTTGCAAAGCATGCTGGTGTAGCCCAGGTGTACACAGGTTTGTGCTCCCCTCTCCAATTGAGGGAATTATTGGCAGGGCAGTGTGCTGTGGAAGGAAACAACAGCCCAGTGGCTGCCTCCGTCCCCTATAGAATCAGGCCCAGTCAATCAATTCCTTAACTATATACAAATATATTATTACAACAAAACCATTAAAGGGTAAGAACATAGATTATATATATATATATAATGTACAAATTAACAAAACAATAAACCCTATAGCATATACACACACACACACACACACACACAATTATTATTTAAAAATACAGATGAACAATAGAACAACGCAGATCAAAGGATATTGATTGGGCAACCTTATAACTCTGTTAATATACAACCTATTACTTCAACTTATTTACATAAACTATAAGGCACTGTCTACAAATATAACAGCAATCCTTAGACTACCTGGCTGCCCTCCAGGACAGGGGCCCCACTTCCAAGGTACCACTGCAGGAAAGGAGGTGGGGGGAAAGAAAAAGAGAGGGAAATCCCAAAGACTCCTAAGCGCCCCCGTTATCACCCAGGAGCAGCCCACATGGTGCCCCTTCGCAACCCTGGGGGGTACCTCCCCTGTGGGGACCCTCTCTCTAGGGTAATTTACTACTCCACAGTCCCGGAGGGTTGCCTTCTGTTCTCCAGGTTGAGCTCTGATCGCCACTGGGCTTTCCTGCCACCGGCTCAGCTTAGGGCCACATGGACCACTGTGTGTTTGCCTTGTTCTAGGGGTTGGAGGTCCGGACAGCCTTGTGCAGTACTGGGGCTTGGTCTGCTCCCGGACACTCTGGGCAGCGTTGTCTGCACTGAGCTGCTGCCCTGTGCCAGCAGCTATAGACCTGAGCCACCTCAAGTGGCTCCCAGGGTCTGTCACCCTCCATGCAGCGCCTCCAACACCAAGCTCCCAGTCTCTTGCGGAGGTTGCGGACGTAAGACGCCCAAACGGCTCCAAAGATCCTGCTCCGTGCACTGGCCTGTGCACCGTGTCTCTGGCTGCACACCAAAGGTTGCAGACCTGAGCCATCTCACACAGCTCCCAGGGTCCAGACGCCATGCACCATGCTGTGCACCAAGAGCCTAGCTACTGGAGCTGTCTGCAGCTCCCCACAGATAGAAGTCTTCAGGGACTTTTCTTGTGCTACTGCTTTGCCCTGCCAGGCAGCTCTCCTCAGCTCTTCTAAGACCCGCTCTTCTCTCTTCTTTCTCCCCAATGCATCTCCCTTGTGCTGGGTACACAGCTCCTTTTATACGCTCCAGGGCTCCGCCCCTGAAGTCTTTGGGACCTGACAGTGTTGCAGTCTTCAATCAGGTGTGAGGGAGCTCTTCTCCCCCTCCCCTCAGGAAAGGGGCGTGACTTTATTTCTCTTGCACCCTCCTGACTGGTGGATGGGCTCCACCAATCAAAACAGCAGAATCTCAAGCCTGGGACTCAACCCAAGCTCTGAAAGGTGAGCCTGTTACATATACTTAGTGCCAAATGGAACACTCACAAAGGAACTGTTCCTAGGTAAGGAGGTTCAAAATGTTACAAACAGGATAAAAACCAATGAGAGGCATGTACCACACGATGAGCAAAAGTACTGAAGTTAGCAAACAGTTACAAAAGTTCAGCACCAAGTTTCTGACCAGAAAGTACTTTACTGGCAGGTTGGCAAAAGTAATACCCAGCTGTGCTATAACAAAGCAGCTGTTACACTAAATAATGGGAAATACATAGTGTTAAAAAACAGTTTTCACTCAAAAGTATAACTGTGAAAGGGTCAAAGACCACTCTTGAGAAGTTAGAAAACAAGCAACTTGAAAAGAAAAATAAAGTGAAAACTTTACAAGTTGCTTTAAATCCTGCATTAAGTTAAACAAATTGGACAGGGTAAATTATATTGTGGACATCCTGGACATCCATTATTTGGGATGTAAGTAAAGGGTAAAACAGTTGAAAAGCCAACCTCATATGAGACAGGGAAGACTCATGCTATGCCGTAAGTTGAGTAACGAGAGGCAAAACAATAGTGCTGTCTGTTTCATAACTATAACAAAGTCCTGGAAAATCCCACATACAGGAAATTAATAAAAGGTAACAAATATAGAAAGAGACAAAGCCTGCAGCTGCCTCCATCTCCTTTAACAGGGAGGAGAAGTATTTGTGGAAATAAAAAATAAATAAAAACCCAGCTCCCCAATCCACTGAATTCTCCATAATCAAACCAGACAATGTTGTCACAGGGGAAACTCAGGAAAGTATTTTATTGAACACAAAACACTAACATCTAAAGCATCAGACTCCACAAGTTAGTGCTGTAGCTCACTAAAATGGATTATTATTAAAAAAAACAACAACCTAATTCTATGTATTCAAAGCTCTAACTTAACGAGAAGGGTCAAGTTTAACAAAAGGCAAATTCTAGATTCTGGTTGTCTGCGCATTTCTGAAACTGAAAAGGGGGGACAGGGGGAGTGTCCACCTCTGCTCCCACTTTGAGAGCTCAATGCCTGGTCAGCACAGCCTTCTACCAGAGCACCCTGTGAGCAGTGGGGTCTGAGCTCACTAGTTGATTAGAGTTCGAGTCCCTGCTTTTGCATGCCTCCAGAGCTCGAGCTCAGGGAGTGAGAGCTGCTGTTCTTGGTCCTTCCCCTCCTTCTTTCTCCCCACTGAGGTCAGCAGGGCTCCAGAACCCTGAGAAAGCAGGCCCCTGCTAAGAGCTCACATATGATGCAGCCATAGGGAGCAGCAACTGCATCACAGCCCACCCTCTCGATCCTCCTCTAAATATAGCCCAACACTATTTCCCCTCCATACTTGAAATAAACTCCCTACCAGCTATTTATTACTCATATTACAGTATGAGTTCATACTGTAAATAAGACGTCATATCAGTTATGAACTGCTGCCAGAGTTTTCCACCTATTCACTCCTTTGTGAAATCCTATGAAATATGAACTTTCATTTCTCCCCAGGGGAACTTATACAATCTTTTCTCCAATGCCTGATGATGGGTGTTTGTGCCCAAAAGCTTGCACTTAAAGATTTGTTGTTGTTGCAAAAATCTTGGTGGTCTAATAAAAGATATAATCTCTACTACGAGTCCTGATTTTTCCTCTAAACCAATGTGGCTACAACTTGGATACTTTAAATTACACACTTCCCTTACAACATCATTATAATGTGGAAGAAAGGTTTCAAGCAAGGTTGACTTTTGTTTATAAAACGGCTTCGAACCCTATTTAAGAATGTGTATGTGTACACACACAAATACACATAAATTACTTCATTTCTTTTAAACATAAAACTACTTGATTGTTTTTATACCAGCATGTTTCACCAATACTAGTGCATGATAATTAAATGTACTCAGGATGTAAACCAGTGTCTTTTCTTGTGCTTAGAGGGTAACAAACAGTTAGCTGCAATATCAGCTGGTGTTAACCCTTGACCCACTATTTATTTTCAGCTGCTAGAAGCAATTTTCCATCTTATCAAACTACTGATTTGGTTGTTCTCAGCCTTAACCAAATACATTTTAAAGTGTTTGTTGCTTAGTCAAACAGATTTTTAAAAGTTTTCTTCCCTGAACTATAATGTTACCTGAATTTCCAGCTGAAGTTTCTTCTCTTTTACAAAAAGAGATTAAATATCAATATTGTTTTATTGGCCATGCATGTATGCAGACATGACATTTTTATTTGTAATTGTGTTTTTATATATGTTGTGTTGCCTATCTGTGTACTAATCACTTTGCATGTCATGTTCATGTTCATGTTGTGTTAAAATTTATACTGGCCAGTTGCCCATCAAGAATGACGGGGCCGGGTTGGGGGTGGGGGGAGCGAGTATGGAGCACTGCCACTAAATGCCCTGTACTGCTGCCGCTCTGCCTCTGGCCCCGTGGGCCCCACCCCACTCCCTCCCCACCAGAACCCACTGTCATGGGGGGGGAATGGGGGCCTGTATCCAGCCCCACCCCTGCTTCTCATCTGGCCCCATTCCCCCCGCTCTGCCCTCCCCTCCCCTCCCCACCACATTGGGTCTGGGCCCGTTGCTCGCCCCCCTCCTTCCTCCTCTGCCTTGAAGGAGCAGGGCTGGGGATGTAGGCAAAGCCAGCAGCCTTGGCCTCACTCCCTGCTCTGGCCCTGCTGAGGGACAGTGGGGATGGCACTGCCATGACAGTGGAGACTGAGGGGATGGGGGTGCAAGGCCAGCAGGGCAAGGCCCTGCTCCTTGGAGGCAGAGGGCAATGGTGGGGATGGTGCCACCATGACAGTGGGGACTGAGGGGCAGCAGGAGGCAAGGTTAGCGATGCTGGCCTCTCCCTCTCCCCCCCACTCTGGCCCCTCAGTCCCTGCCATCTTGGGGGGAGTGTGTGGGGATGAAGCCCCCCATCTGGCCCCGTTTTCCCCACTCCCTTCTGGCCGCATTAGGTCCAGGCCTGTTTCCCCCCCGCCGTCTCCCTCTGCCTCCAGGGAGCAGGACTGGGGAGGGGGGCGAGGCCAGGGCTGCTGGCCTCTGCCCCCCACTCTGGCCCTGCTGAGGGACGGTGCTGCCATGACAGCAGGGACTGAGGGGCTGGAGTGAGGGCGAGGCCAGCAGCACTGGTCTTGCACGTTCCCCCCCCCGCCCCCCCGGCCCTTCAGTCCCTGCTGTCATTGCAGTGCTTCTGTCTGTGCAACGCACTCTGATTGGTTGTTCCAGTAAGCATTGTGATTGGCTGCCGAGACAACCAATCAGAGTGCAAATAAAGTGTTATGGACAGACAGACAGACAGACAGACTAAGGCTTTTATAATATTAGAATATTCTAGAATAAGAATAGTTCCCCCCCCCCCACGCCACCACTGCCTCCGCCTCCCACTCCACTCCATCGTCGCCGCCTGCAGGGAGCGCTGCTGGCCTCGTCCCCCCCCTCCACCCAATCCCCTGTGCCCCCGCCATCATGGCAGCACT
>NW_005842798.1:0-377 GCF_000455745.1 Alligator sinensis
TTTAAGTCTCACTTTCCCGAATGCTTGGTCAAAGTGCATAACTAATTCAGGTGGAGTAGGGTTCTTGGTGATTGTATTGTTTATAAGATCCAGTAACTCTGTGATGGATGTATAATACCCCCAAGACAGGCTGTACCCCCATTTTTTAGTCCCAGAAATAATTTTGAAAGGGGTGTCTTCGTTGATGTTGTTCCAGCTGTGTGGGTATTGTATTTCTGCTAACCCTATCTCCCAGTTCCCCAACAGATCCAGAGGTTTAACCAGTTGTATGGTAAAGTTTGAGCTGGTGTTCTGCGGAAAAATGCTGGAGCAAGCGTTGCTGGGTAAAGTAATGTAAAAGTCACCATCACACATCTCGACCTTCTGACTGAGGTACC
>NW_005842798.1:1962-16459 GCF_000455745.1 Alligator sinensis
GGTGAGGGGCGGAGTTGCTGATGTCACGCACCACGTGACTGGGGTCAGGGGCGGAGTTGCTGATGTCACACACCTCGTGACCGGGGTCGGGGCGGAGTTGCTGATGTCACGCACCACATGACCGGGGTCAGGGGCGAAGTTGCTGATGTCACGCACCACGTGACCAGGGTCAGGGGGTGTGGTTGGTGACGTCACACACCATAAAAGGGGGAAGGGGGCGGAGCGAAGGGGGCGGGACTTCCAGTCCCGCCCACCTGTCACATTTGCATTGAAGGACGGAGAGCCATATGCTACTGCTGGTCATGGCTGTAGAATCCAAAGCTGTCCTTAAGACACCAACTCTGGAGCTGCCGGTTGACTTCCTTGATGCGGGCACCCTGGTGTCTCCGGCTGCTGCCAACCGGAAGGATGGAAGAAAACACAACCTGTGCTCCAGCCTTCTTGAGGCTGTCTTCCAGTTCATTGTGGTCAGGGCTGGTCCTAGCCACATCGTTGGTTCCCACATGGACAAGGACCATGGGGTAGTAGTCAGAGGGCTTAATGAGAGCAGGAATCACCTCAGTGATGTCCCTGATCTTAGCTCCAGGCATGCAGGAGACTTCTTTCACCATAGGATCTGGTCGACAGATCCGCCTCTCTGTGCCTTTCAGGATCGAGTCGCCCACCACAATCACTCGGCGTTTCTTCTGCTGCCTAGGCAGTGATCCCCCAGCCTGCCCAGTAGCCAGGGGTTACAGGGATCACCAACTCTGCAGGAAAATGCTCCTCCTCTGTCTCCTTCATGGTTGTTAGGGCCCTGTATCTGTTCCCCACATGCCAGACACTGGGCCCCGCCGCCTGGATCCAGAGGTGACTGTCCTCCACTCGCCTGATGCTCCTCATGTGGAGGCTGCCTAGGCAGTGATCCCCCAGCCTGCCCAGTAGCCAGGGGTTACAGGGATCACCAACTCTGCAGGAAAATGCTCCTCCTCTGTCTCCTTCATGGTTGTTAGGGCCCTGTATCTGTTCCCCACATGCCAGACACTGGGCCCCGCCGCCTGGATCCAGAGGTGACTGTCCTCCACTCGCCTGATGCTCCTCATGTGGAGTTTCACCCGTGGGCATCTGGAGCTGTAAGGAGCTGTAAGGAATGGAAATACCTGTCAATCACATCCTCATCATCCCTGATCCCCCTCACCTGCTCACTGCCTCCTGGAGTTCCCTCACCTGCTTCTCCAATGCCTGAAGGTGGGCACATGAGGGACAGACGAGGGGGCTCCCCCCCCACCCATGGCAGGATCACTGCCAGGCCACCCCTGCAGACAGGGGGGCAGGGGTCCATCTGAGTGGACACCTCAAAGGAACCACGGGTGGGCAGCGCCATCTGAGCTGCAGCTGCCTCCCATGCTCTTACCTTAGCTGCTCTTACCTTAGCTGCTGAGCTTTGAGTCATCATCGCTTTTGCTAGGTGCGCCTTCTTGCCGCTTACTCTTTGTGCACCCACCTCGCGCAAACGCAGGCACGCCCCTACAGAGCACATCTGTTTGTGTGCTGTGTTCGCGTGCAGCTCAGGAGCGCGGCTCCCTGCCCGGCTCAGCAAAGAGGGATCCAGAGGCTTCCCCTCTGGATCCTCTGCAGCTGCACCGGCTCCTGCCCCACTTACCTTCGGGGGGGCAGCTGCTGCTGCTGCTGCTGCCCCTGCTGTTGCTTCTTCGCCCCTGCCGCCTCAGGTACATTGCAGGGGGCACACGTGTGCTGAGAGCCCACATGTGCTCAGTCAGCCTCCTCTCCCTCCTATTGCACCCAACTGCTGGGCGCTGAGTCAAACCGGGGCTTTTTTAAAGCCGGCGGGTTGTATTTTCTCGCGGTGGCTGAGCAGCCAATCAGGTGGCTGAGCACATGTCTCTGAGTTGGTGTGACCAAGACATTTTAACAAAGAAATTGATAACAATTTTTTTTTAATTGCCATTGAGCTGTCTGAGCCATTGATATTGGCAATTAAGATATAAAATATTGGAGAATATCTAAGACTTCGAAAGAAACCAGAGTTGTGCTAATATTTGGAATGAGTCAAGAGAATAATTTGAGTGATTCCAAGCCAGTTTAGTCTGATATCAGTCCCAAAATTAATAAAAGCTTGACATGGAATAAAATGCACAATTACTAGTGGTGAACATAGTTGTATAGTTTTTGCCAAACATATTTGATACAGTAGAACCTGGATTTTTTTTCTATAGGGATGGTTAGCAATTTGCCTAGTCCATAGTTACTGTATTAAGGATAAACTGCTCATCTGATTGCTACAGCTTTTATTTTACAGGGTGCTGCTGCTTAGACTGCAACTGAGGCACAGCCTGAGTCCTGTGCACCTGTTCAGAGAAGTGGGGCCATTTTAAATAAAAGTCACAACAAATCAACTGGTACAACTCTGCAGTCCTGCACTGCTGTTTACTGTGGGTTTTTATACCACCCCGGCTAGTTTACAAAACCTCGTTTCTACAAAGGAGTTAGGAACCTAAACCTGCAAAGAATCCAGACTCTATGGTATCTTCTTTAGTGAAATTACCAGGTTTGGTTGATAAAGGGATCAGTATTTACAACGTATTTACAGTTCTGGAGAACATCTGACTTAATGTTGTATGTTAATCTAATTAAAAATTAGAATTACACACAATCAATGTAACACACGATAATCAATCACAAACAGGCTAACTAGCAGAAACCAAAAAGTAACTGTAAATGGGAAATCACCATCCCCTGAGGGTGCTTCTGATGGATTGCACAGTCAGAGATCTGGGTTTTTTTGTTCTGTGTTATTCAATATATTTATTTATCAATGATTTGAAGCAAAAGATAATGTCATTGCTGTAGAAGATTAAAGGTGACACAGAAAGTTTGTAGAATGGTAAATAATATAAAGATAAGTCAGTTATGCAGAACAATCTGGATCCCTTGGCAAGCTGGACTGCATTTTAACATAGTCAAATATGAGGTCTACAAAAAAAGAATGTAGGTCACATTTACAGGACTGAGGATTGTATCCTGGGAAACAGTGACTCTGAAAAGGATTTAGGGGTCATAGTAAATTATCAACGAAATATAAGTTCCCAAAACAATGCAGTGGCTGAGATAGTTAATGGGAACCTTTGCTACATAAGGGAAGAAATATCTGAGCAAAGGAAATGATATTACTTCTATATACAGCCTTTCTAGAATACTGTTCTGGTGTTCACGTTTCAAACAAAGAAACTTTAAATATTGGAAAAGGTTCAGAAATGGATGATAGGAACACTGATATCTGAAGAACCTTCTTTACAGTGAGAGATTTTCAGGTGCAGAGAGAAGTTCCGTTTTTCACGCAAACAGACCCTTGAAAGTGCTCTACAGCCATGCCATGACACGTGTGTGTGGCTGCAGAGTGGCTGATCATGCAAAAAATGAACTCTACTCAAATGAGGTATCATACATTCATAGAAGTTAGGGGCTGGAAGGGACCTCACAAGATCATCAGGTCCAGCCCCCCTGCTTTAAGGCAGGAATGACTGATGAGCTCAGATGACCCAGTGAGGTGTGCATCCAGTTGTCTTTTGAAGATCTCCATAGGTGACTGTACCACCTATAGGGGGAGTCTGTTCCAGACTCTGGGCACATGAACCATAAAAAAAAATTTCCTTATGTGTAATCTGAAGTGATATTTTATCAGTATATGACCATTATTCCTAGTTTTCCCCTGGGGTGCCTTGGTGAACACATGTTCTCCTAGCCCCTGATTTTCACTCCTTATATACTTAAAGTCTGTCACCAAGTCCCCCCTGAGTCTTCTCTTTTTCAGGCTGAACAGTCGCATGTTCTTCAGCCTCTCCTCGTATGGTCTGTTCTCCAGACCGCTAATCATTCAAGTGGCCCTCCTTTGGACTGTTTCCAGTTCTCTACATGCCTCTTGAAGTGTGGCACCTAGAACTGAACGCGGTACTCCAGCTGCAGCCTCACCAATGCTGAGTAAAACAGAAGGATGACATCCTTAGTTTTGCTTGTGATGCATTGGTTAATGCATGCAGTGTTGTTCGCTTTGCCGGCTGTAGCATCCCATTGGTGGCTCATGTTCATTTTGTAATCGATCCTGACCCCCAGGTCTCTTTCACTTGTGCTGCTGGCTAGTGTATCACCACCAAATGTATAAGCATGTTGTGGATTATTTTGACCCAGATGGAGCACTTTTATTTCTTGGTATTAAACATCATCAGGTTTAGATCTGCCCACTTTACAAGCCTGTCCACATCAGCTTGTATCTTCAGCGTAACTTCCGGCATGACAGCACTCTCCCATAACTTGGTACCCTCTGCAAACTTTGCCAGTATGCTGTCAGATGAAGGCGCTTTGCTTTAGAGCACCTTAGGGAACTTGAGTTCCCTAGGATTAATTTTTTATACTATTGGTGCTGGGCTGATGCACAGCCCCATCCCTTGGACTGGGGAGAGGGGTGGCTCTTTGGGTGGGGGGGAGGAGTAGTTCCTCGGCTTCCTGGTTGCCTGCACACAGGCTCAATCCCTCCCCTGACGCAACAGGCAAATGTCTGTTGGGTTGCGGTGGGGAGCACATTCTTACTCATGGCATCTTATGTAAATAAATACATTGGACTGCTTAAGGGTGCTGACAGATGTTCAAGTCCCTGCTGTAACTCATGGCACTTTACGTAAAGCAGGAGCTTGAATGTCTGTCATCACCTTTAGAGTTAGAGCGGGGGCTTGAACGTTTGTCAGCACCCTTAAGCAGCCCAATGTATTCAGTTCATCCAAAAAATGTTTTTGAGGTAATTGAGTCATGATTTATAAAACAGAAAGATTTCTGATAGTAGAGGTCTCTTTAATATAGTGAACAAAGACACAACAAGATTTGAAGTGAGAAAAAGTGATAGTGATCCAAATTAGGAAAAACTACAATTTCTGAACAGTGAAGTTGTTTAGCCATTGGCATAATTCACATACTCCAGATCTAGACACAGAATTGCACTGCTTTAATGGAAAGTGTGATTGTAAACTGATTAAATTAATGAAGTGCAACATTGTGTATGCAGGTTTACCTTGTTCCTATACATTTATACTTAAATTCAATATGGGTTCATATTCTAAGTGTTAACACACAAGATACATAGTTATATTGGATAAGTGAGTGACTCCCTGCAGATGAGAGACAATGGGTGCATCTACATAAGACGGTAACTGTGTAGTAGCCTAATAACACTGTGCAGTAGCGTGCTGGGCAAAAAATGTGCTAATACACTACTGTGCAGTAGTATTAAGGTACTTCTCAGTAAGCATCACTAAAAACCCATGCAGTACTGCAAATTACTGCACATTGATTTAGTACTTGCCAAGTACTAAAAGTAATGCAAAGTAACTACAGCACATTAATGAACATGTAGACATGCCCAGTGCATTTGACCTGGGAGCAGTTTACTTGTGAGTAAACACTCCCAGGCAGGCATATACATGTGTAGAGACTCGGGAGCAGATTTGCTACTCATGGCAGCAATCTGCTCCCAGACCCACTGGCCCTTTACTGGCCCCCTTCAGCAGCTAGGGGGAGCTCTAGACTAATCCTGTGTGCTAGCCCAGGGGCTGGCAGGGAGCATGGGGCCAGGAGACAGCTGTCTCCTGGTGGGGGCTGGGACATTGCTTCCTGCCCCTGGGAGGCATGGCAGGGAAAATGTCCCCTTGCCCTGGCATCAGGGAGCTCCTGGTCTGGCTCCCCAATCAGGGGCAGGGGACTTGGAAAGAGCTGCAGGGGAGGGAATCCCCACCCAGCCAGGGACTTGATGCTAGCTGCCCCACCAGCTGACCTGCCTCACCCCTGCAGCTCTTTCCAAGACCCATGCATCAATAGCCTGATTAGGGCACGGGGCTGGGACGTGCCCCCAACCAGGACAGTTCCTAGCCCCTGTTCTGTAATCACAGGGCAGGGACCAGAGAGCCTGTTCCCTGCCCAACTCCACAATCGTGGAGCTGGGTGGGGAACATACTGGAGAGCCTGTTCCCTGCCCAGCTCTGCAATCATGGAGTTGGGCAGGGAATAGATTCCCCAACCCCTACCAGCAGGGACCTCCCAACCCCCACTCCATGATTGGGGAGCAGGGGCTGGGAGATCCTTCTCTTCCAGCACCAGCTCCATGGTTGCAGGGCCAGTGCTGGGAGAGCTTTATCTGCCAGTGCGGGCACTGGGACTTTGGAGCTCTCACTGGGAGATAAGGATCTCCCAGTTTGGGTCCCATGACTCTGGGGCTTGGGCTGCGAGATAAGGATCTCTCAGTGCTGGCCCCATGACCGCAGAGCTGGTGCTGGGAGATAAGGATCTCCCAGCATGCACCCTGAGATCACAGAGTGGGGGCTGGGAGCTCCACGCTGCGAGGACTGGGGGATATTCTACCCCTGCCTTGGCAGCAGGCAGCTCCCAGGGGCTGGGAACAATCTTCAGTCCCCCAGCTGCCCAGCTGCCCAGGAGCATATTTGCTTCTGGTCAGGGGTCTACATGTGCGCTACTGCATAGTTACTACTTGAGTAAATGTGCTACTTGCTTTTGCACGTAGCAAATTTACTCAAGATTAGAGCCAATTACTGTGCAGTAAGTGTCTGCACGTATAGACGCAAACACTGTATGGTAATTATCTCTGCTGCGCAGTAAAGAGTCTCATGTAGACGCGCCCAGTGTTTTTAGTCTTGCGAAAAGAAGATATGTGCAAGGAGGAGAGGAGAACACACTAAGATATTTGAATATGTCTGCATGTTAGACTTAAAATTTAAAAATAAGAAAAGCAAAACAAATATTGGAAATTATGGAACTAGATGTTTATGTTCTGTTTCTGTTTTGCTGTTGATTTATGTTTCATAGATTTCATAGACATTAGGGCTGGAAGGGACCTCGGAAGATCATCGAGTCCAGCCCCCTGCCCAAAGGGCAGGAAAAAATGTTATGTCCCTTTCTCTTAATCTTTGATGTTTGATCTGTGTTGTCTTTAAAATTGCAGGCTGTTCAGGGTTGAAACATATTTTCTATGCCTGCAAAGCACTTTGCACATTTGTGTGGCATGGAAATAATACACATCAGAAACAGATATAAACTAGTAGGCGAGAGAAATTATGTAGGTGGGTATGAGACACCAATGGCAGCAATGGCATCAGCGATCCCTCACAGTTGAAAATGATCATTCCCTTGGTTTCAGTGGGAGAGGCCTGTGTGTTACTTGTTTTACATGAGAAGGCCATTGCGCAATGGCAAGTGCATGGATCCTGGTGGAGGAGAAACCTGTGTCTAGTGGCAAGAAGATCCAAGCTGACTAGGATTATAGGGGTGCCGGCCCCCGGAACTATTCTGTGGGTGAGCCCCCCTTATGCCCCCAAGTCCCAGACTGCCTGGGCATAGGTGGAGCCTCCCTAAAACGGTGTGACCTATAGACTATGCTTTGCAGTTTACAGTGTTTTAAATGGTATTTGCTGTTTTCCTTGCCTCTATTTTCTGTAATAAAACAGCTCTTTGTGTTTACACTGCTTGCGAGATGGAGGTTTTGTTTATGTGGGACACCCTGCCAAATTCAGGGTGGGGTATCCTAGATTTCTGGGTGGGGTAAAAACTTATTGGGTACCCCAAAATTTGAACCTGGCCCTTGCTGGTGCCTAGCACAAGGGTTACATATAAGACACCATAGCTAAGAGTAATGAGCCGAAATGTAACAATATTTCCTTTTAGCAGAACATCAGTAAAAACTCCTCAGTGGGCATGTTGCTAGCCCTGCACTGTAATGCACATGAATAAACTCTGGAGTGTATTGCTGCGGAGTTTATTGCTCCCAGGCATGTTGTATGAATGTGTGCCTGAGAGTAATAAACTCTAGAGCAATATGCTCCAGAGTCTATTCATGCACAGAACGTTGAGTCAGGTCAGAGCAGCCCCGACTGATGGAGAGTCCAGGACGTCACCCTGCCAGCCTGGGGCTGCTCCCCCCAGCTCAAAGTGTTGTGGAGGGGCTGGCTGGAGCACAAGGGTGCTTCAGTGCAGGGCTAGCCAGCAGGCAGGACCCTCATGCCCCAGCCAGCCCAATCAGTGTCTACATGTGTGCTGCTACAGAGTTTTTTACTCCACAACTCCTGCTGCAGAATAAATTAGGTTATTCTTGCTTAATAGGGGTTCACCTGTAGATAGGGATGTTTACTGTGCAGTTAATTAGTCAACAGCACAGTAAACATCTTGTGTAAATGAGTCCAGTTGGAGCTATATAACTTCCCAAGAAAAGTGTCTCTTGAGAAGTTGGTAAAACCCCATCTCATTTAAACTGAACTGGACAAAGTAGAACTGGAGAGACTGTTGCACAGGGTAATTGTGCTCTGCCAGGAGGATGGGCCCGGTAACTAAATAGCCTTTTTTGTCTTAAAATTCTGTGAATTTCATAAACAGGGCTCCATTCTTCCTTACATAACACTAATCAATTACAACTGTCACAAAAATTATCCAATTTTTGACCCACTTAGAGAACCAGTTGAAAAATTTCAATTTACAATTTTTTGTTGAAAATGTAATTTTCATTCTTCACTTAGTTACTGTTTTTTAACAACATTTAGCAATTTACCACCAAGAAACAAAACATTTTAAAAGCTGTTATCCCAAAAAGGGACTTCAGTGCCCATACACTAAGCATCACAATGCCTGACTTTTAGGTACTTGGTCCCTGGAATGGAATCTATTTCAAAATAATGTGTCAAGGTTCCCTATGCAATGCATATGGAGAATTAGATGGCTCATAGTCCAATGAACAAAAAACACAACGAAAAATGGGAAATAGATGCTACACATTGAAGTAATGAGTTGAAATACAAGGAGTACTGAGGACAGCACTGAAGGTAAGCACCTAGGTCTTTTCTTTCAAAAACTGAGTAGGACTCCCACTTTTCCTTTGCAACACAGATAGATGAGAAGCCTTGTGGCAGCCTTTATACAATAGCTCACTGAATAGGAAGTTTCCTTCTGAAGGGATATTTCAAAATGGCAGTCCTTGGTGGTATATTGCATTTGGTCCAGGTAGGAGCCACATTTTGGGAATCCCTAAAATAGAATCCCCTGAATAACTAGGATGTGGAAGACATACAATTGATTTTCTCGTCTGCCTCACGGAATCTCTCTCCTCCATAGATGTGTCCTAACTATAAAATTCTGGAAGCCAGCATGGATTCGTAGCAGGTAGATCATGCCTGACCAATCTGGTTTTGTTTTATGACAGGGTCACAAAATTCTTAGACACAGGAGTAGAGGTGGATGTCTTTTTCTTGGATTTTAGCAAGGCCTTTGACACAATATCTCATCCCATTCTCATAAATAAATTAAGAGGCTGTGACGTTTACACAGTCCAGTGGGTGGCAAATTGGCTTAGCAGTCTCACACAGAGATGGTAGTAGATGGGTCAGTATTGACCTGGAAGGATGTGGGTAGTGGGGTCCCGCAGGGTTCGGTCCTTGGACCTGTACTCTTCAATATCTTCATCAGTGACTTGGCTGTGGGTGTGACGTGTACTCTGTCCAAATTTGCAGACCAAATTTTACTAAATTGTGGGTTGAAGTGCGCACTCTGGAGGTTAGGGAACAATTGCAGGGGAGACCTAGACAGGTTAGAAAAGTGGGCAGTACACAATAGGATGCAGTACAACAAGGACAAGTGCAGAGTGCTGCACCTAGGGTGCTAAAATATCCAGCACATCTACTGGCTGGGAAGTGACCCTCTCAACAGCACAGAAGTGGAAAGGGATCTTGGAGTCATAGTGGACTCCAAGATGAACATGAGTCATCAGTGTGACTAAATCATCAGCAAAGCTAACCACACTTTATCATGCACCAGCAGATGCATCACAAATAGAACCAAGGAGGTGATACTTACCCTCTATGCGGCATTGGTCAGACCGCAGTTGGAGTACTGATTCCAGTTTTGGGCGCCATACTTCAAGAATGGTTAGGGGCTTACAGGACAAGTCCTATGAGGAGAGACTGAAGGACCTGGACCTCTTCAGCCTCCGCAAGAGAAGGGTGAGAGGCGATCTTGTGGCCGCCTACAAATTCATTAGGGGGACGCAGCAAGGAATTGGAGATGCTCTGTTCACCAGGGCACCTCTTGGGGAAACAAGGAACAATGGTCACAAACTGACAGAGAGCACATTTAGGCTAGACATCAGGAAAAACTTCTTCACGGTAAGGGTGGCCAAAATTTGGAATGGGTTCCCAAGGGAGGTGGTGCTCTCCCCTACCTTGGGGGTCTTTAAGAGAAAGCTGGATAGGCATCTGGCTGGGATCATCTGACCCCAGTACTCTTTCCTGCCTAGGCAGGGGGTCAGACTCGATGATCTGTTGAGTTCCCTTCTGACCCTAGCATCTATGAATCTATGAGTAATGCCTGCGGTAGGCAGGTATGTTTCATCTTTCTCAATGATCTCCTGGTAAACTATTTATAAAGCATTAAAGTATGATTGAGCCAAAGAGAGTAAACAACAGTGACCCTGAATCTTGTCTCCTGCTTTGAGTACTCATTTGTGAAGTGGTATTTTGCACTCTAGTCCTTGTTCCAACTGTTCAATGTAAAATACATAGTATTAGGTGCAAGTACTAGGAACTGGATTCCAACCCAACCTCTTCCCAGATGACAGGCCTAATCACTAGGTCATAAACTAGGTTCACTCCCTCTCTCTGGTCCAATGTGTTTGTAATTATTTTCAATGGACAGTGAAAAGCTTCCCTGGAAGTTGTGAAAAGTACCTGTAGCACCCCACAATAGTATTAAAGGTATTAAGAAGTTTGCCTTGGAGGTGGGAGAAGTAGGTTTTTCCCCAGGCAAAGAAGGGAAAGGAAAAACCCTGGTCTCTCTCATCTGGTGCGCGGACTAAATGCTGAGCTTTTGTATAGAAGGTGACCACCACCCATGGGTGGATCTAGCATTTTCAAAAGATGGGTTCATACGGTTAGGTGCAGAATCATAAATAAAACAACACATATTTTTCTCCAGTTAAAAATAAACTAGAGGCCTGTCTGATGTGCAGTCACCTCTAGGCTTAGGGAGCAGCTGAGTTGAGCTAGGTACAGACAGTCAAAAAGCCCAAGGCTGAATCGATTCAGTTTTTGCAGGTTAGTCTAAGATGCACAGTTTAAACTAAAACAGAAACAGAGATGAACAGACATTTACCTTTGATATAAGAAATGCAGCCACATGCATGCAGTGGCTCAGGCCAGAAGCCAGGAGGGTGCTAGAACAGGGTTTTTAAATTTTTTTTGGTCAGTGTACCCCTGGTTGCCAGTTGAGAAGCCGGGGTGGGGGGCGAGGAAAACAAAAGTGCCAGTGGTGCATGGCATGCAGCGGCACAAGTGGCACAAAGTGCTTGCTGCCCCATCCCCCACTTCTCTACACTGCTGCAATGTACCCCCTGGGGCCTTCCAAAGTACCCCCAGGGGTACACGTACACCTGGTTGACAACCCCTGTGCTAGAGCATGGCTCTCTGGCTGTGTGTTCACTTCCTCTTCCTGCTGCCCCCAAGATCTCTGGGATTTGCAGTCCAAAATCACATCGGCAGGACTCTGCATGGTTGCTCATCACTTCCTCTTCCTGCTTCCAGATGCCTCTGGGATTTGTAGTCCATAGTTGCAGCCAGCAGTAAGTTTGAGTGGGGGAAGGGGTGTTTAACTCCCCTCCCTGGGCACAGCCCACAGCCAAGGATTGCCTGGGCTGCATCCTCTGCCGGGCTTGCTCCCCACCCCCTTGTCAGCCAGTGCTCTCTAGTCCAGCTAGAGAGTAGAGGGGCGAGGCCAGCCCTGCTCTCTGGAGCAGACAGCACAGCCCAGCCCAGCCCAGCCCAGGGCTGGAAAGCATGCTGGGATGCTGGGGGACTCTGATTTAACTTGAACCAGGAAGGGGTCTGAGTCAGAAATTTCATAAACCAGTTTGACACAAATTAGTTAAGTCTGATACTACATTCAACCAGGTTTCTTTTAAACCAGTTTCAGCCATTTTGAAACTGGGTTATGTGCACTAAGCTTCTGTTCTGTTGCAGGTTTAAACCACTTTCTGATCACTTAAACTGGTACATGCATAACTTCTGTCCCTAAGGCAGGGGTGGGCAATTAATTTGGGCAGAGGGCCTCTTACTGAGTTTCGGCAAGCCATCGAGGGCTGCATGACAGGCAGCCCAGGGCAGATTAATATTAATTTTCTAAATTTTTTAGGGGCCCCGTGGGCCAGATAGAATGGCCTGGCAGGCTGCATCTGGCCCCTGGGCCACATTTTGCCCACTGCTGCTCTAGGGGTTCTGAGGGACAGTCTTTGGCTAACCTCTGCCTACATCCCACTTGATGTACCTAAAACCCTTGTTGGATCTGGGCCTACTTTAGTGGAAATGGAGGGTGCTTAATACCTGGGATGATCATGCATCCCAGGCTTGAGCCTCAGGGGGACTAAGCTGCCATATTCCTTTAGTTATCATAAATATGTTTGAAGGGCAGCAAGGATGATTTGTGGTATGGAGGGAGTTCCATATGAGGGGAAACTAAAGAAGTGGGGCCTATTTAGTTTAGAAAAGAGACTCTTGAAGGAAAAAAATGATAAGGGTATATAAAATACTAAACGGCAAAGAGAAAGTAAATAGGGATTTATATTTACTATTTCTCACAATATAAGAATTAGGGGTCACAAAATGAAATGAATAGGTAGCAAGTTTAAAACTAATAAATGGAAGTTCTTTTTCACACACCATGCAATTAAAGTCTGGAACTCATTGCCACCAGATGCTGTGGAAGCTGATAGTGTAACCAGATTCAAAAAGGGAGTGAACACACTCTTGGCAGAAGGGGACATCGGTAGCTATTGAGCATGGGAGTTAGGGGCACAGCTTCTGAAGTCCAGCTTCTTAGACATTAAAGGCTGGAGGCTGCAAGTAGGAGAGGAACAGTGGAAAAAAACCTGCTCATATATCCAGTTCATTCTTCCTTTCAGCATCCACTTTCTGCCAGTGTGTGACACAGGCCAATTTGTTCGTTTCAAGGGATTGTGGTCCACATGAACAATGCCTTCTGAGTCTGGGGGGGCACCAGCAGGGCATGACCGGGTGAGGGGTGTCCCTCAGCAGCCAGTCAACGACTTGTGGGGGAGAGGGGCTTCCCCATGCGGCCATTCGCGGAGTGCGTTGACAGCATGGTGGTGGTGGAAAGACCAGCGCTTCCGCTGCTGGCGGAGCCAATTTCAGGGGGGGCACTAACGCTCTCCATGCCCCACTACTAGCCAGAGCACTTGCTGTCAGGAGGGGCACCAGCACTCTCAGGGGGGCACATGCCCCCTGTACTCCCCCTACGTGTTGCTTATGGTGGTCCACCAAGAACTACAAGCCTCCCTCAGAAAGGGAGGCCTGAGGAAGTCGCAACTAATATTTTGGCACAAAAGAGAGGCAAAACAGGCACCGAACGATGGTCAAAGGTTCAGAATGAGTGCGCCAAGGGGAGATACCGAGCAGAGTACACTACATGGTGCCCATTGGCCCTCAAACTCCGCCTACAGATGTGAACAGACCAGGGATAGGAAAATTGCCCTGCAGTCCCCGGGGACCCTCCCAGCCAGAGGTCAGGTCACGTAGATCATTAGCTTGGCTAGGGCCAGGAGGAGGTTGACTTGGAGGTCTCAGGACTTGGTGGGTTGTGGATGAGGAGTGAATAAACAAAATGGTGCAGGGAATAGTGCAACCGGACCCTCAGCAGGAGGTGGTGAAGGGGCTGCGGCCTTATGCACCTCAGGTTGTCCTTGCCGGATCTCCCTCTGCTTGCAGAAGGGGCAGGTGTCTGGGGTGTCTGTGAAACATGCCAGGCACACGCTTGTGGAGGAGCCGCCAGCTGAGGTTCCTGGTGGCTCATGGGATCAGCTTGGAGTACAGGCTCACCCATGAGTGATGTGTGACCCTGGCTGTGCTGGGGCGGCACAGCCAGCACCCGGAGGCGGCGGCAGCAGCAGCATGGTGGCAGAAAGGGGTACCTCCCGCAGGTGGCTGCAGTGGTGTTGGTGCTGGGGGTGGGGGATGGCGAGTCCCAACCTGCGGTCGGAGACCCCTGCAGATGCTGCCAGCAGTATTCGTGGTGAGGGGTGGCAAGCGGTGACTGCCCGCAGGTGCCAACACTGCCTTGTTGCTTCTTTCAGGGGGTGCGTCGCCAACCTCAGGGGGTGCACGCGCACCGTGTCCAGCCCCTACGCCTTGCCAATGGGCTCCCCCCTGGGGATCCTTGTCCTCGCTGAGGGTATCCCCAGGTGGGAAGCCAGCATGAAGCGTGTGGACGTCCCACATCCGTGCAGAGCTGGGCCAGATGGACCTAGCCTGTGGCAGCTCTCAGGGACTGCCCCAGGGGTTAGGAGGCAGCAGCACACCCGACGCCAGGGCGGGAGCGGTCCCCGGGGTGCTGCAGGAGGGGCGGGGCGGGGCGGGGCGAGGCGGGCGCTTAGGCAGCCAGCCAGCGCCCGGCG
>NW_005842798.1:16639-31288 GCF_000455745.1 Alligator sinensis
GTGCCGCCGGGACCGGGCAGCCCTTGCACCTGCCCTTTGTGTGTCCCCCTCCCCGCGGCGAGCGGAGCAAAAAGCCCCCCGCCCCGCGGGGAGATGCCGGCGCCGCCCGGGGACCAGCCCGCGATGCAGCCCAGCCGGCTCGGGGGCGCGCCGGTCCCTTCCCTCCGTGCCGAGAGCCGGGGCGGGGCCGCGCCCGCACCTTTGCAGCACGCCGGGAGGAGAGCTGGGCTGGGGGCGGTGGGGAGGCGCCTGCTCCGCTGATTCCGCCCCGTGAGATCAGCCCTGCCTTGGCATCGCTGCGGGTAGGAGCTTTATGTAAGGACCCGCAGCGCAAACCGGCTGTGCAAGGCTGGCGTGGGCGCCCAGGTTTCCTAGGGGCGCGGGGGTCTCGGAGGCGGAGGCGGCCGGGGGAAGCAAACTGTGGTTTCCAGCCTCTTTTGTCTTTCGTTAGCCTCGTCTTGAATTTCAACACGTTGCCTTGCGACTGGCAGAAGCGCCTCTTTCCGGGGAGAAGTCCCCTTCCCTGCTGGAAGGGGTCTCCGCAGTGCCGCGGTTATTGTGACAGTGAGGGCGAGGGGCGGAGGATGACTCTTCTGCTGGCACTATTGGACCTAAGATGATTAAAACTGGGCAATTTGAGATGTCCTGTCTTCCTCCTATCCCACCCCCCCATAGGCAAACTGGGCACATGCCTAGGGCCTGGAGCTCTGGGGGGCCCTGGTCCTTCCCTCCATGGTGACAGCTCAAATGGCCCCATCCGCCTCCCTTCCCTCCACCGGCCTCCATCCCGCGGTGGCTGCAAGCTGTGCTCCCTGCAGGTGGCTGCACCAGGGTAGGGAGGGGGGTCTCCACTGACCCGGGGCCCATGAGTTTGTTTGCCTAGGGCCCACTGAAGATGGGGAAGCCAACCTGCAGCTCTGGGGCCGCGTGTGGCTCTTCAGAAGTTAATATATATCTCCTTGAATCTTTGCACAGGCACACGGTGATCAGCTTCCAAATGGATGCTGGTCACCCTGTGCTTGTGCAAAGATTCAAAGACGGATAGTAACTTCTGAAGAGCAGCATGTGGCTCCAGAGCGGCAGGTTGGCCACCCCTGCACTAAAGAATTAATTCAGCCCTGCCCTTCCTACCTTTTGAGTTGCTTTGGAGGACCACACCAACACCAAGCATCTCATTTCTTTTTTTTCCCCCCATCCTCTTTCTCTGTTTTTCATTCTTCTCAATTTCGCTTCCCCACTGCAGCCTTTGAATGGCAACATCTACAGGGTTGTTTAGCACCAAAGAAGTGGCTTTTATGAGCATTATAATAAAAAAAAAAGATAAAAACCCTAATCCCATGTCAGAAACATACCTTTTTAATTTGGGGCCTAAAACCTGCCCGTGGCCTTTTTTTAAAAATAACTTGCCATTTTTGGTATAGCCAGGGGTCAGTGAAATGCTGTTGTTCCAACTAAAGTTTTGCAGAGTGTTTTGTATCTCTCCAGTAGAGCAGGTGAGGGAAGGTGAAGGGCAATTTTGATAAATGTGTGTTGGGCTTTTTCTGGGGGTGAGGGGCATTATTTAAAAAAAAATCTTTTTGGAAGACTATAGGGTCATTGGAAAGTAGGGCAGGAAAGAAGCTTGTGAAGTCACTTAGGCTAGCCCCTTGCTCAAGGCAGGATGTTCCCTGACTAAACATGCAGGTAGAAGGCTAGGTATGTAGCTATGTATCTTGCCTGTATTTAAACAAACACTTGATTGCATGTTGGTGTAATAAAATGGACTGTGAACTATATCTGAGGTAGGAGAAATGAAATCCACAGCGTCTTTCCATGGTTTAGACATGTGAGATGGTTACAAGCATGTGGATAGTCTTATGACGTTGGTGGGACTACTCGTATGCTGACAGTTAAGCAGCGATGGGGCCCATCCATATGTTCACCATATTAAAATTTACATGTAAACCCTATTCTGTCATAGAATCATAGAACATTTGGGTTGGAAGGGACCTCAGGAGGTCATCTAGTCCAACCTCCTGCTCAAAGCAGGACCATCTCCACCTGGACCATCCCAACCAAAGCTTTGTCTAGCCAGATTTTGGAAACCTTCAAGGATGGAGCTTCCACCACCTCCCTGGGTAACCTGTTTCAGTGTTTTACTACCCTCCTAGTGAGAAAATTCTTCCTAATATCTAACCTAAACTTCCCTTGCTGCAACTTGAGACCATTGCTCCTTGTTCTGTCATCTGCCACCACTAAAAACGGTGTAGCTCCATCCTCTTTTGAACCCCACTTCAGGTAGCTGAGGCTGCTATTAAATCCCCTCTCAGTCTCCTCTTCTCTAGACTAAATAAGCCCAGTTCCCTCAGCCTTTCCTCATGTCATGTCCCCCAGCCCCCTCACCATTTTCGTTGCCCTGCATTGAACCCTCCTAAATTTGTCCACATCCTTTTGGTGGGGGGGCAAAACTGGACACAGTACTGCAGATGTGGCCTCACCAATGCTGAATAGAGGGGAATATCACTTCCCTTGACCTGTTGGCAACACTCCTTCCAGTGCAGCCCAGTATGCCATCAGCCTTCTCGGCAACCAAGGCACACTGCTGGCTCATATTCACCTTACTGCCCACTGTAACCCCCAGGTCCTTTTCTGCAGAGCTGCTGCTCAGCCAGTCACCGTCCTAAGTGCAGGACTTTGCACTTGTATGCACCGTTGCCTTTACTTTGCTTTGAAACATTGCTTTGTGGCTTTTTTATGGTCTCCTATTAGTGGCTATAACGAAGTTGGTGCTAGCTATTTTTCCCCTCCTTGTATGTTGCAAATCAATGATTACTTCTAAATCAGATCTGTGTATCTACGCAATAAATATATTTTATGTATTTTACAGATAATTACTACTACAAATCTAGGTGGCTTTAAATGAGAAGAAACATTCTTTTGTTTAAACGTAAGATAAGGATTCAAACATTTATTTAAATAAATATGAAGATCAGCATGAGGGTTGTAGTAATTATGCTCTTCAACAGTAGTTCAGATGATATTTTAATACTTCCAAAAATGGAAGTGAGGTCAACAATAACTCTTCATTTAGAGATTACCAGTGTGTGCTGTATTTGAAAACTGAACTCCCTGCTTTCAGAACCACTCCACTCAGAACCTTATCTGTGGTCATCTCAGGGGGCTGAGATCAACTTCAGGGGTTTCAGATGACTTCAGGAACATAAAATTAATTATCCATTAGTGATTCAGGAAACACTGAGTTATACATTTTCCTGCGGGGGTGGGGGTGAAATCTGTTATGACAAACCATGAGATGTAGAATATTTATTGTCTTGCAGACCCTTTCTGTAAATTCTATAAGGTTGTTTGCTCAGTGGATTATAGTGGTTTGAGGAGCTCTTTTAAATCATGAAAGCACCCAACTTCAATAGAGAAGAAAACACCATCTTTTCAGCGTGTATTAAAGATTGGAGAGTGGGGTTGACCAACATCAGCTGAGTATAAAGCAGGGCATGAAGGCAACTAATGACCAGAAGGAGCAAGACTTTGTCAACTGTGAAGCTGACCAACCCAGCTGACTCTTTTGCACTCAATAATTCTGATTTCTCTTGCCACCATGCATGACTGCTTCCTCTGAAATGTTCTTAATGGGATGTTGCTGAGGGGATTATACTTCCTGCCAACCAATAAGTGACAACTTTTCTGAGATCAGAGTTGGAGTAAGCAGAATTGAAAGCATAAGTGAATTGGTTGTGTCACCTTTAATAGGATTGGAAACCTTATTGAGCAGAAGTCTAAGAGAAAATCGGAAAACCAGTTCTTATGCTTCCTCCCAGGTGATCAACTCTGTGCTACATACGAATGAAAGCTGTGTGACATGCTAGTTCTTAATTATTTTCTCTGAGAACTGCTGGTGATCAGCGTTCTGGCTGGCATCCATACTATGCCAGATTACAAAGGCTGGTAACAAACTTCTGGCAACCAAAATTTTACAGCATGGCAAGAGAGTTGTAAAGCTTATTCCTGCATCTGGTAGTTTAACTCATTAGCCTCAACCTTCTCCTATAGTATGTATGTCAAACAATCTCCTGCAGTATGTTATTGGTAACCTGCTGTCTTAATTTAGAGTTTTTAATAACCAAGTCCTTAAAACATATCCATTAACTTTTTCTTCTTTGCTGTTCGCAGGCTAAATTTCAAAATGTCGTTTGGGAGAGACATGGAGCTGGAACATTTTGATGAGCGTGACAAAGCACAGCGGTATGGCAGAGGGTCTCGGGTAAATGGCCTGCCCAGCCCTACTCACAGTGCCCACTGTAGCTTTTACCGAACCCGCACCCTACAAACCCTCAGTTCTGAGAAGAAAGCCAAGAAAGTTCGTTTCTATCGCAATGGAGATCGGTATTTCAAAGGGATTGTATATGCCATTTCCCCTGACCGGTTTAGATCTTTCGAGGCCCTGCTGGCTGATCTGACCCGAACTCTGTCTGATAATGTGAATCTGCCCCAGGGAGTGAGAACAATCTACACCATTGATGGCTCCAAGAAAATTTCCTCCTTGGACCAACTAGTAGAAGGTCAGCATTAAAGAGATGCAAGTGTAAAGTTCCTAACTGCATCAATACATTACCTTGCCGTTTTTACATTTGTATCAATGCATGCCTAACTTAATAAATTTTCCATAAGTATGGATTGTAAATGTAATCTGCTACTATCCATTTCCCCCTGCTGTTGATTTATGCTGATTCCTCTCTCCTGGAGCAACTGGTGGCAAGAGGAATCAGCAGGGGAAGGATGGTAGAGCCTGAAGTAAGAAGCACAGCATATTGCAACTGTGAGTCACATGGCCCCTGCCTGCAAGCTCCCCACCCTGCCACCTGCCCCATAGGAAATTCTCTTTTCTCTGTCTAATAAGAGACTTCAGGAATGTGATTAGCAATAGTTTTCTACTCTTGGTTAGGAGGAAACTTACAGGATTATTAATATAATAATATGCGTTAATAGTTAATATGTGTCTCCTTGAATCTTTGCAGAAGCACACAGTGACCAGCTTCCAAATGGTCATGTTAACTTTTGAAGAGCCACACGTGGCTCCAGAGCCACAGGTTGGCCACCCTTGGTATACAGTCTTGTTGGAACTAGTAACCGTTTCCTTTTCTGTTCCCATCATGGTAACCATCCTAGATTTTTTTGGAGCTGTTTCCTTCCTAACATGTTAACACTTCACTGAAAAACTACTCTGCTGAACTAGACCAAGCCATTGGTACCCCTAGTCAATTGTTTGTTACAGCAGCAAGTGTCCTTGCTGATGCATCAATGCTGGCTCTGGTATGTTTAAGTAATCTGGGTTCCTTCAGAATGAGGGCACGCCATTCTTTTCTTTCAGGAAACCTCTTGCTTTAGGAAAACTGGTATACATCCCACTCCTTGTAACAGAAGGAAAAGTAGGTTTCATAATAAAGGCTGGTTATGATACCAGCTCAGTCGGGGCAATGCAATTACAGCCGTTACTTTCTTCCTGCAATGCAGTGATGATAATAGGCCATTGCCTCTGGATGTACACTGTTCCCTAATCCTCTGGTGTTCGGAATCATGAAGCTGCTTCTAAATTAGGTCTCCCTCACCTCCAGCAAAATGCATTGTCACCAAGATGCCTGTTCATTTGTCCCTGGTGTCATTCTTCTGTAGATACCATTTCTTAGTTTAGAACACAGAAAAAATGATTTACGTGGTGTCTGACATTAAACCTGGTACGTTCCAGAAACATAACTGAAGCCCAATTCTGCTTGAGAGAAGGGATAAGATATATTATTTCACTTCAGCATGAACAGAGACATGCTATAAAGGCCTTTAGGTCCAACAAGTGGCCTTAGTTGTATTTAATTCATCTGTGCTTCTATGTGAAGGGGAGGAAGACTTCCCAATGCTTTAATGCTATTCTAGCCTAAAGAAACCCAAACAACCCTGTGAGTTTGAGTATGAGCGTGTTCACACTTAGTCACATGAGTAGACTCACTAATGTCATGGATGTGTGTGTAGGTTTTGTTTTTGTTTTTTCATTGTTGTATCAGCTAAATATACCAATGAGGATAGGTGCTGTATCACCACTTGTCTTTTTTTAAATATGACAAGGAGAGGATCAGCATATGATGAGAGGATCGGATAAAGGAAAACTAATGTAGTGACTGGAAGAGGAAAAGGTAATAGCAAAAATGGTATAACAAGAAACAAAAATCCAGTATGACAGCAACTAAAAATCCCAGCACATGAAGTGTGTAGCCATTATTGAGTGTTTCTTGTAGGCATCACAACAGAGGGAAGTCTTGAGAGAGTGGGAAAAGGACC
Source organism: Alligator sinensis (assembly GCF_000455745.1). Taxonomy (NCBI): domain Eukaryota; kingdom Metazoa; phylum Chordata; order Crocodylia; family Alligatoridae; genus Alligator; species Alligator sinensis. Next base: position 22,964 of record NW_005842798.1, read on the forward strand.
GTGCAGCAAAGTAAGAATTGTTTTTCTCAGGCTTTTTCTTGGGTAGGAAATAGGGTGGGAGAGAGCATGAAGGGGTTATTGCATAAGTAAGGATTTTCAGGTATAGACCCACAATTTTAGTGTAGTGGGAGGGAAGAAACTTCATATTGAAACAATGTCTTTGGTTCCAAGGTAGAATCCAAATGCTAGAAAACGAGTGTAATATTTATATTGTGGGAGGGAGGGAGAGAAGAATCATTGCTGAAAGGGTGATAGGGCAAATATTAATCCACAACCATGCCAGGGCTGCAATTCTGTCTTCCCTTCCTTTTGGAAATAATTAATAGAGCTCTTCATACTATCTGCTGGCATTATCAGCAAGAGGTAAATGTCACTGATATTCATGCAGATTGGTTGGCTGCAAAAATTGTGCAAAAGCCAGCTCTTAAAAAGAGGAGAACAGAATGAAGAGGGAGCAGTAAATTTATTTATTTAAAAATACCAAACTGGCTAAAAAAAATACTGAATAAATTCCTCCCTTATTGCCATTGTAGGGAATAATAGAGCTGGAGAGAGATGGGGGTTTTTTTGTGGGGGGAGGGAGGGGGTTGTGGGGTTTTGTTTTGTTTTTTTTATCTTCTCTGAGGCAAGAAACATGCAGATCTGTACTTCTCCCCATCCACTCTTCCTCTTGCATGCTTTCCATCCATCAAGTGCCTATGTAAAGGTCAAATCTCAATAGTATATTCCCATTTCCATATGGTATATTTGTGGTGGGATTTAAAAAAATAAGTGGCTGTATATAATGGAAAAATTAAATCCATATTCCCCCCCCCCCCAAAAAGCTTTTTTTTTTTTTATCTTAGTTTTTGAGAATTGGTGCTGATTAACTTAATTTTTAAAAAATGCAGTGGACTATTTTGTTGCAATTTGTTGAAATCTGCATAATAGAGCATGAACTTAACATACTGACAATTCACAGGGTTTTAAAAAAATTCAATCACCTCCATTTTTTTGTTTAAATTTAACGTCTTTCGGTTGTTTATTACAGCAGTAATTAGCTTGCAGCTGTGCTTTGTGTTTAAATAGCTGGAAAATCACTTGGTTTTGCCACTTGTCCAATTAAATTCCTGCTCAAACTATTGAAATGTGAAATGTTGCTTTGTGTGCTATGGGACTAATGCTCTCTTGCTATATGAGCTAACTTAATGGGAACTTTCTTCAGTCAGATAACTATTAGTATCTGTACCTTTATTTTGAGGAGCTCATACTGAAGACAACGTTCTATTTGCGACAAATGAGGCTTGCCTTGAATTAAATACCGATAATGATTTGTCTTGAAATGTGAATCTTTCCCTTTTTTAGATCCTTTTCTTCCAGGCAAATGGAGAAGATGGTGCTTTCTCCAATAGGACAAGAGTCAGGGAGGTCTTTAGATGATCCGTGAGAGACAGTGACTGGTTCTGTGAGAAGCCATATTGAGCTAGTGGTGGCAAGGATGTCGCTATAACAGAACTGTGAAGAAAGTAGGCCTGAAAGAGGAAATAGGATGCAAATGAGCTGTTTTGCATCTGCAGCATTTTGCATTGCTATGCTGGAAGCTTATGGCATTCTGGAAAGGAACTGCAAGATGAGAATTTTAAAAAGCAGTTCAGGTGTCTTAGACACCTTTTCCATTAATTTTAAATTCAAAGCAGTCCATAACCATTTGTATACTGCCTTTCTGGTAAACCTGGGAGAACTTCTGAGAAACAAGCCTCACCAGTTTTCTCTCAGTCTTGCACAAGCTTGAACTGCACTTCTTATCTTTCAGTTATCATGGAAGAAGAACATGCACATGAGCAATTAACATGAAGCAGCTGACAAATGATGGAGTCCTGTCCCCTCTTGTCCCAAACAAGCCATTTGCAAGTCTATACCCAAAGATGAACTAGCACCTCCACCATTGATTTGTTACTGGACAGCAGAAGTAAAAATTAATATATTGGAGGAAGCAACACAACTCTGAAGTGGGATTATATATTAATCAACATTAACTGTTTTTGTAGTGGTCCATATTCCTGAAGTGTATAGACCATGGAACGAGCTGTGGCTTCAGTTCTCCTTGGATGCATCTACACATGCAATTAATACCTGGGACAGCAGCACTTTGACCTGGGGTGTAGCAGCCCTGGGCTGGCAGGGGGCACACAGGGGATTAGTCCTGGCCTCTAGGTAATGGTGCCAGGTGCTGGAGGGGCTGGCTGGGGCACAAGGGTACTAATGTGTGGAACTAGGTGGCAGGCAGCCCCCGCACTTTAGCACCCTCTTGCCACTGCTTGCCCTTGTCACCATCTACATATGTGTTTCAGTGCAGTTAAGTCCTCCACAGTAAGATAATACTGTTGGGGAGTTGATTAATTTACTGTGCCCTAATACTGGTGCATGTGTAGATGGTAATGCTTTACTGCAGATGCAATTAATCTACTCTACAGTAAAGCGCATGTGAAGATGCACTCCTCCTTTATTTGTATCATCAAGGACTTCCGGTCATGGTCTATTATATCAACTGCTGAAGAAGCCCCAAACAACAAAAGAGTTTCTGGCCCAAAGGGCAAAAAGAGACAATGAGACAATATTGGTCAGGCTTAATAGGCAATAATTTCTGTGTGGTCTAGCTGTTACCATTTCCCATGATGCCTAATCAACAAAATGTAAGTCATTTTGTGGGTGTTCCAAGGCATCTCCTCATGTCATGTGAGGAAGAATATGGGCGAACACATATGTGTGTCTTTGAAAAGCTAACATGTAATGGTAAAGGCTGGCAGTGGAGGTGATTTTGAAACAAATCAATCTCTCCATTGCAAGCGAGGTGATAATTAAGGTGGGGATAAGTCATCAGTGCCTCAGAAGTAAAGATAAACAGAATATTTGAAGTGAAGAAAGGCACAGGACACTGGAGTGATTCAAAGAGAGGATGAGTGGGTGAAAGTGATGGGGTAAGAGAAGGATCTTCTAAACAATACATGTATGTATACATAGGCTTATAGTTAAGTACCTGTGTCAATGTTTGTAGAATTATGGCCTTATGAACATAGGAATGTCTGACTCCATTTTGGATATTTGCTAAGGACCTGATCCTGTACATGATATTTGGATTGGGTCCTATAACAAATGTCTGCAGTCTCCATATTTTTTAGTAAACATGCTTCTCAACTTATGTAATTGAACAGTCTGTTCTCATAGAATATGCAGCTTTAAACTTTCCAGCACCATTTTTCTTACAGCTTTTTTTCTAACCATATTAGGCAGTTTTATCATAGACTGATAAATGGTTTCTTTCCACTACGCAAGATGTACGCTAATACAAATGTAGCTCTGAATCTATGAACCAAAGTTAATTCAAAATTAATTTATTGCTTTTGTGATAGTTTGTCAGGCCAGGCCTCTCTTGGTCTGCTATCTGGTACCATGTAAACCAGTATAGCCTGTTCCATGGTTGGCAACTAACCTGGCACCCCCACCTGGATTAGCTTGGGTGAAGAGGGTGTGTAGACATCCAGCCGGTCTAGAAACAAGACCTGTCAAAGGGCAGATGAGCTCCCTGTGAGCCAACAGCCATCCATACCTGGAGAGGAGATGAGCGCTGTTACTTTGCCTGAAGAATCACCAATGAGGCAAAGCAACTTAGCTAACCTCGTGCAGAGTGGAGGAGGGTTGTTACAGCATCTAAGGTGCCCCAACAGTTGTGGTGGCCTTGGGACTGACTTGACTTGACTTTTGTGATAGAACCAACAATATGGTAGGTACTTTCCAGCTATTTTTCCAGGACAAGTACTAGCCTTTCTTTCTTGGTCCAAGGGCTGCAAATATTTGATCTGTAAGGGAGAGAGAGATATGAGATAAAAAGTTCCATAGATCATACTGGGACCTGGATTTATATTCCAGTAAGAAAAACAATGCAGGGGAATTGGTTGTGCAAAGGAGTGCCATGTCATCTACATCTTTAAAATTAAGAGTCCTTTCAAAATAACTAATGTTGTCTGATCTGTACCAGATACTAGAAAGTTGTTGGGACAGTGACTATTAAGTGTTGAAGACCATATGAGGTGCAGGTTTATTTACTCAGTTTGTGGCAATGTTGCAGTGTCTTCTCTTATCTCAGTAAAAACTGCAGGTGTGGAATGTTATAATGTCATGAATGCTGCCACAAAAAAGTCAAGACACCAAGCACGCAGTTCCATTAGTTCACAGCTGTATTAGGAATCACATCTGGGAATAATAAATAACTCAAATAAGAAATCCAATGATAATTCATCTAGTACAGATTGTTCTTCCTTTGTAGTCCTTTCTGCTTAGCGGATGGCTGCCTCTACCCTCTCAATCCCTCTGTTGCACCTGTTGCCATCACTTTATACTCATATGGAGGTGAAAAGGGTGAAACAGAGGAGCTAGTTTTGAGGTCTTTGTAGACATTAGGATCTCCAACCGCATTCCTTTTTGTCTCTTTTGATATTCTAGAATTGGAACTTGCCCCTTACTGAACAGCAACCTACTGTACCAGGAAGCACTGGCAGGTTGCTTGGCTGCCCTCCCCTTGCTTCTAGATTCTGAGTTGATCATTCACTTTCCTGCTTGAATTGTACCACCTCTTTTTCTTGAATACCTCAGTAGTGTCATGCAGCTTCTTGCTGGGCAGTTGCCATTCTTTCCTTCTGCCATAACCTAACCTGTAGCTGCTTTATTCCTCTAATGATATTTATATATATCATTAGATATATAAATATATTTTTCCATTTGCAAAAATCAGGTGGTCTGTAACCTGTAATGCCATAACAGAGGGTCTGGTAGAGGTTACACCAGCTCCCAGGAAAAAAGACTCCAACTGGACCCTTTAAAGGCTGGATGATTGGGATAACAGAAAGACATTAACACTACATTTACAAAGACATTAGCACTAGAAAATGAGCAACCATCTTCCTTGGAATATTAGTGTAAAGCAAGCTGCAATACTGACAAGCCAGTAAAAGCTGATGTTGCCTCCTAATCAGTACTCCATCTCTTAGCAGCCATTTTGCTGTATTATTTTAAAGCAAACGAATATCTCCCATCATAACACCTGTCTCTGCTGAAAGAACTAATTAACTAACAAATAGGTGACATTTGGCTGTACATAGTTCAACTGCAAGTAAAGAACAGTTCAATGAGCATTTTGAGCCGAAATGTGGCCAGAGGGCTTCCATTATAGAAAATTGCTATTCATGATTTTGAATCAAAGATTTGTTGTATGAGTTACACTTGGAATTTTAAATAGGCTATTAGGTTAAATATTGATTACCCCCAGAATTTATAACACCTACATTATGTGTTGTGCATTTATTGAGCCACTAAACTAAATATAAAAAAGAATATTCCCTCTACTCCTGTTTTTTAGGGATGAATATATATATTAGAGAAGGTATCTTAATGGTTGGTTTGGTTTTGTTTTTAATTCATAGTTGAATGTCCGAAGCAGTTGGAAGTTCACATGCTTTATTTTTCTTCAGTAGTTATAAGTACTGCAGACAAGACTTGTGACGTGATTAATGATAGATGAATGAGCATTTCATGGTGCAATCTCTTCCTTTGGGGGGGATATTCTACAGTTCTATAGATACTGTCATTTAGGATACTTTTTATGGCAAGTATCCAGTACTGTATGTTGACTACTTTAGTTCTGGTTTATTTGAAATTTCACGAGGCACAAAATTACTCTTCTTTGTGTATATAGCCTTCAAACACTTTTGTAGTTGGTTGCTTCCATCATACATTTCCCTCTCCTCCCCACACACTTCATTGTCATGTCACAAAGGGTTATGTTTAGGGCTAGTTTATATCTTCAAACCAAACCCTATGTAAAAGGTGATACTTAAGGTTCAACACTTCTGGAGCAGCCCATAAAAGTACCCTCTTTGAGGCATATTTCCCTCCCTGATTCTGTGCTTCTCCAGAGCTAATCATTTGGTGATGGACTAAATCCTTAGTCTCCTGTAGCCCCAAAGCATATATTACTATGTTAAGATTCATGTGTGAAAATTGTGAATGTAACCTTTTGTTATCAAAAATTGTTTGACTTTAAATTTCTGGCTGCCATCAATTTGGAGTGCTGGTACAAGCAAATTAAGCTTGTACTTAATTGCTGCTCTAATTGGGGGCCAATGTTTTTAAACTTGGGTATAGAACAGGGGTTCTTAACCAGGGATACTTTGCAAGGTCCCAGGAGGTATGAGGGGGTGGACAAGGGCAAAGCCTAGCCACCCTGTGCTGCTGCCTACAGGTGCAGAGCTGGGGGCGGGGGGGGCGCTCATCATCTTCACCCTCTCACCCCTGCTTTGTGTCTGGCTGCTTGCTACCCCTTCCCCCCTGGGGGTACATTTAATCAAAAGGGGGCCACTGGGGGTACACTTATTAAAAAAGTTTGAAAACCCCTGGTATAGAAAATGGGATGTACATTGCTCAGAATAGGACAAGGGACAGCTCTAAATTGGGTGCTGATTGATTTTTAATTCATTTTGGTTCTTGTGCTTTTTGAACATTCATGTGAATGACAGGTTACCTGTTAGGTAGAACAAGTTTCAATAAACCTCCATCAGTATCTTATAATCATATTTTAGGCTGCTCCTTGAAGGGGAAAAGAAAGTATCTTGATATAAAAAGGATACCTTTTTGGTGAAAAGCTACAGTAATATGGAAAGCTACAGGGGATGTGGGAAATCTGGCAAATAAAACAACCAGCAATTTTAGTGGTTTATTTTTATAAATGGTTCTTGATGCAGTTTACCAGCAGAAGATTAAGTAGTTTGTGGTACATTCATTAGGTACCTAATTAACCTTTATAGTTGTGGCATAATAAGTTGCCCAAGTTTAGAGGGGGAAGACTGTACTGGGGTAAAAATCCAGCATACTCAAGGCATAAATCTTTTGAGGTAGTAAAGGCTATTATAACACTATATGTAATAAAATTACATCTAACTAGCTTGGCATCGATTTATAAAGAATGGAGGCAGCCTGCCCCTTTGAAATATATAACATTAAAAATTTGACTTTTTTTTAAGACTGTTTTCTTTTGTGATTGGATGATCAGTTGTGTAGTGTTTACCATCACACAGTAAACCTATTTTTCAGAAGATCCTATTTTAAATGTGCTTTTTGTAATTAAGTGAATTAAGTAGATATACTTAACTGTTATTGATTGAAGATTCATAGAAATAAGTAGTTTTGTTAATTATTAGAAGGGACAAAAGTAGAGTGCAACCAGTTTTATATCATAAGTAACTCTATTCTACAGAGTGATAGTTTTTACTGATGCGGTTAAAAAAAAAAAATCTAGAAAAAAAGATTTCATAGATGTTAGGGTCGGAAGGGACCTCAATAGATCATCGAGTCCGACCCCCTGCATAGGCAGGACAGAGTGCTGGGTCTAGATGACCCCATCTAGATGCTTATCTAACCTCCTCTTGAAAACCCCCAGGGTAGGGGAGAGCACCACCTCCCTTGGGAGCCCGTTCCAGACCTTGGCCACTCTAACTGTGAAGAAGTTCTTCCTAATGTCCAATCTAAATCTGCTCTCTGGTAGCTTGTGGCCATTATTTCTTGTAACCCCCGGGGGTGCCTTGGTGAATAAATCCTCACCAATTCCCTTCTGTGCCCCCGTGATGAACTTATAGGCAGCCACAAGGTCGCCTCTCAACCTTCTCTTGCGGAGGCTGAAAAGGTCCAGTTTCTCTAGTCTCTCCTTGTAGGGCTTGGTCTGCAGGCCCTTAACCATACGAGTGGCCCTTCTCTGGACCCTCTCCAGGTTATCCGCATCCCTCTTGAATTGCGGCGCCCAGAATTGCACGCAGTTTTCCAACTGCGGTCTGACCAGCACCCAATAGAGGGGAAGTATCACCTCCTTGGATCTATTCGTCATGCATCTTCTGATGCACGATAAAGTGCCATTGGCTTTTCTGATGGCTTCGTCACACTGCCGACTCATGTTCATCTTAGAGTCCACTACGACTCCAAGATCCCTTTCCACTTCCATGCCACCCAGCAGGTCATTCCCTAGGCTGTAGGTGTGCTGGACATTTTTCCTCCCTAGGTGCAGCACTTTACATTTCTCCTTGTTGAACTGCATTCTGTTGTTTTCTGCCCACTTGTCCAACCTGTCCAGGTCTGCTTGCAGCTGTTCCCTGCCCTCCGGCGTGTCCACATCTCCCCATAGCTTTGTGTCATCTGCAAACTTGGACAGAGTACATTTCACTCCCTCATCCAAGTTGCTGATGAAGACATTAAAGAGTATCGGTCCAAGGGCCGAACCCTGTGGGACCCCACTGCCCACACCCT
>NW_005842798.1:31524-70754 GCF_000455745.1 Alligator sinensis
GTGGCCTGGGTCCTCCTTCCTCCCCTTCTTGAAAATGGGGACCACATTGGCCCTTTTCCAGTCCTCCAGGACTTGGCCCGTGCCAATAATATATATGTTAATATATATAAAATATATTATATTAATATAATAAATTGTATTAATAATAAATTATTAATATAACATATTATATTAATATAACACACTTTAAAATTCTTAAAATATATGAATGAGGGATGCTCACAAAGGCTAGGACCAGAAATTACACATAAAACAGCATAAATGATCGGAAACCAGTTCTAATCTGCAACACAGCGGATGTTCAAAATAGTGGAAACTGGTTTAAAATAAACCTGGATGGATGTAGTATCAGATTTAGCTGATTTAAATCAGCTCAATTTATTAAACTTCTGTCCCAAATCCTCTCCAGTTTCAAGTTAACTCAGTGCCCCAGCATCCCAGGATGCTTTGCACCTCCCCCCCTCCCCAAAGTGCAAGACTAGCTGTGGCTCAAGCTGTATGCTCCAGCAGAGCATGGAGGTGTGCTCTAGGACTCCCCCACCCCACTCTCAGCCCAGCTTCTGACCTAGGCCATTGCAGGCATGTGGCTGCATTTATGGAATCAAAGTGCATGTCAGTTCACTTGCTTATCAGTTCAATCTATGCAGTTGAGACTAACCTGTGAAGATTGAATCGATTCAGACTTGGGCTTTTTGCCTAGCTGTACTTAGCCAAAGAGGCAGCATTTACATTGTGCATCAGCTGAAAAGTTCATGCTAAATGTATGGGGCAGAGATCTGGATAAAAGGGAATGTGTCCAGTTTGATCTGTCTGAGATCATTATTAGAATTAATTGGTGAACCTTTTTGTTTTGAGGACACAGCATATATACATTGGATGACTGAAATGATGGAAATGGAACCACCTCCACTCCCAATCATCTGCATATTTTATGTTCCAAACTAAATTGTACAGAGTTCTTAAGCATATTTTGATAACTGTAATTGCCCTTATTGGATCTCTTCTTTCTCCTGATCATGTCAGTTTGATACTTTCCTATCTCCTCTTCAAAACTATCTTCTTAACTTGTTGGTTTGATTCTGTTGTTACCTCTGAATCTCTCAATTGGCTTCCCCTCTATCACCGCATCGGGTATTAACTTCTGATCATGAGAGTTCCATCTTGACCACTGCCTTGAACTTACTGCTTATCATATATTCCTAACCCTAGGTCAGTTGTTCTCAACTATTTTAGACTCAAAGAACACCTTGGAAAATGCCACTTCTTAGTTTTTACTTATTTTTGACTACTGAAAAATAATAAAGCAATTCTTCTGTATCAAAATGCTCTGACTACAACAGCTCAGAATGTTTTTAATGCTTTAGATCCCTATTTGAAATCCCTGGGTTTATTTTGTGTATCCTGTTACATACCTAACAGTGCTAACCCTTGAAAGGATCTCAAGGCAAACCTGATTGAGAATGACTGCCCAAGGTTCTCTGCCCTTCCAGTGATGTCTGTTTGATGTTTCCCTCTCTCTTTTCAATGCCTTTTGCACTAGGTGCAGTAGATAGCATATGTATTCTGAATCAAAAAACATACTTGTCATTTAGTTACTTCTGCAAAGCTAGTGCTAATAGTAACTTGCACTTATTTCCATTGTAGGAATCTCAGAAAACTATTTTTAGCGGTTTTCTTTTCCTTTTTTTTTTTTGGTGGAGGGGAGTTTTTCTTACAATATTTAGGGCAGGAAGTGTGTTTGTCATTTTCTTAATAGCACAAAGTGCCATGGACAGTACTATTGATGATGCATGTTTTTTTTTTATGTTAATGCAAATCAAATTACAGAAACCAAAGAACTTTAAAATTGAAATCCTATTTTGCAGTGTATGCTTTTGGTTTTAACTTTTGTCCACCATTCAATTTCAAAATTAAAAATGCTGACTAATAATTTTTGTGGTTGTCAACTTTAACACAGTTTTGCTTTGCAGGAGAAATAATTCCAAACACAATCTGTTTGGATAGTATTGTGAATGGAACTGTTTCTATTGCCATTTATTTATCTATTTTAACTGATACTTTAGGTTTTTTAATTTCTGGATTGAAAGTGTCCAACATGGGTCGACTCTTTAGTCTAAATTCACCAATTCTCTATTAGTTAAAAACTAATTTTTAAAAAACTAAATTTTAATTTAAAAAAAATCGTTAATATTTGATTATTCTAAAGTGTATGGGATTTGTGTTTTCTCTCACATTAAGAGACACTGAAAGTTCAGTTGTGTATATGAGGGTGAAAGGACTGTTCTGGCAAATGTTTTTATTTTATAATCAGGTCCTTCAATTCCAGTACATCAGATTATGCAATATTCAGTGTGAGACCATGGACAGACACAAAATATCACTATTTTAAAAGGGAGGGAAGTTATCACTCATGACTGTGAATTAGCTAAGCTGTTGTAACTATTTTATCTGTCTGCAATAAGGGAAGGCGTACCATGATAATTTCAGTCAAATTTCATTCAGGGTTGAGGTGCTTTGCCTTAACTATCATTTACTATGGTATAAGAGTGGGCTGCCTGAACATTTGCAGCAGATTCAGCTGAACTGCACAAACTTTCCAGTCCCCATTTAAAACATTAAAAATTGTTTCTATACGCCCTAAGAAGCTGTTGTCTGAAAATCTTGCAAACAAACTGCTATTTTAATCCGCTTTGTAATGATGGTTTCCTGATATAGTCCTATGGCTGAGTGATACAGACTGTACTATGGTCTGTGCTACTTAAAAAGAGGAGGAGAGATGTTACAAATAGGGCAGATCAAGAACAGGGCAGTGTCTGTCTGTCTGTCTTTTTTTCCAGCATTAGTCTTACTAGTATGTCACTCATTTTCTTTTTCAGGGGAGAGCTATGTATGTGGTTCAATAGAACCCTTCAAGAAACTGGAGTACACAAAGAATGTAAACCCAAACTGGTCAGTGAATGTTAAGACAACTTCCGCTTCTCGTACAGTGCCATCACTTGCCACTGCCAAAGGAAGCACCTCAGATACAAAAGAGAACAAGGATTTCATTCGGCCTAAACTGGTCACCATCATAAGGAGTGGTGTGAAACCACGTAAGGCAGTCCGGATCCTGCTTAACAAGAAGACGGCACATTCATTTGAACAGGTTCTCACTGATATAACTGATGCTATCAAGCTGGATTCAGGAGTGGTAAAACGCCTGTACACGTTGGATGGAAAGCAGGTAAGAATTTTCATCATCCTCATCACCACCACCCATCTCCAGCACTGGGAAATGGTAGGGGCTTTCCATAAAGGAAAACTTTTTATTTACACTTTAGTCTTGGGTATAATTAAATTTGTTCCAGTGGATCAGCTGGTGTTGTATTCTACAGAAGAGAAGCAGAGTAATGTGCCTCCCTTGTTCTTGTGTTAATCAAAGATTTTTTTTTTATGAAATAAAATTTGGCATCAGTGGATGGTCTGGTATTTACGGCATGTTTTATAACTGAATCTGCCAAGAATTAAGATTGTAATGTGGCTTTGAAAATCAATGTCAGAAACCACAAATGAGGGACACAATCCTATAGAATGATGAACTGCTTCCTTTAACCTATTTTTGGTTTCTTTTCTGTAACAGCCTGTGAATCATTGTTCTTAGCGTCAGTAATTTCTAATAACGAGCAATGAGGACACATCCCATTGTGTTGGATAATTTTGTGTCTAAAATGAACAAAGTACAATCTGTACCCTATTACTGAGGCATAATTTGCATACTGAACTAATTGTTTAAAAAAAAAAATGAAGTTACAAGCATAAAAGGTGGGTGAGGACTTTCTCTTCTACGGAATGAAAGATGGGGTCTGTTCACTAGCAGCACCCAAATGAGAATCTTTTCCAATTGTCCCAAAGAATTGCTATTTAACTATTGCTTCACAGTGTCACTTTGTGTAGTGTCTGTTCCTGATGCCTCTAGCCTGAACAAAGGCACAGTCAAAATTCTAGAGGCTTTTTTGACCAATTTAAACTAAAGATAATTGCCCCTTTCTTTGCAGTGTGCTTCCTACGGGATGTGTGTGCATGCACACATGCATGCGCATGTATATTTAAAAAACAAAGAAACAGACCTCCTCAAATAGATCCATGATAGCAAAACTGGAGAAGTATACTTCTTGCAAAAGGCTTTTGTAAACCTTTTATTATACAAATAACAAACAAATTAGCAGAGGGGCCAAGCATAAAACCCTTGTCAGTGACAAACAAATAACACCATGTCACCGGAGATTGAAACCCTTTCCCCTATGTCCCTCATGGGATTACATATGTAGGATCAGCTGTCCATCTTCTACCTTGCAGAGGGCCACCTCAGTGGCCCAGTGCAATACAAACTGGTCTACATTTTGTTGCAAGGTGCAGTGTCCGAATTCAAATGTGACATATACCTGGGCCAGGAAGGGGAAGAGTTAGAAGGCACTATCAGAGCCAGCCCCCACAAACTAGTTTCTGCAGCTTTTCAGAGTTGCCATCTTGACCTGGCCCAGCAAGAAATTGGCCAAGCAAATCGCCCTCCCCTTGGCCAATGGTATACAAGATGGAGAAGATGTACAATCCTGGGGAAGTCCAAGTTCAGTGTTCCAAAGAGGGTTCTGAGGGCAGCAGAGAGTGACTGCAGCTGGGGGCAGTCTAGGAAGAGAGTCTCGTCCACCTCCTTCTCACAGAAAGGGCAGACTACCAATGCCACCAGGTCTGAGTGGTGGACAAAAGTGCCTGTGGCCAGGGCCCTATGCAGTTCTCACCAGTTCTTTTGGTAATGAGTAGCTTGTACAGGGTGCACCAGGCCGGACAGCCTTGCTGCCACTAGGTATTGCCTCCAAGTTGTGTCAGGGCGGGTGGTGAGGACATGGGCCTGAAATACTTTGACTGTCCATGTGTACAGTGCCTTCCCAGACAGGATCTCAAGGCAGATCCCCCTCTGTTTTCATTGGGCATGGCGGGGGGGTCAGCGGTCAGAGGGAGCGGGCAGCCAGCAGAGTGCTGGGCCTCTCGTTGCTCTCGTTGCTGTCTACAGCTGGAGAAACAGGCAGTGATAGAGGGGGTCTATCCAGCGAGGTGCTATCAGGGCAGGCTTGTCATACATGGGCGTGGTCTTCTAGGGCAGCAAGTGCGTCTGCAATGAGGGGAGCTTTCATGTTAGCCAAGAGGCATGAAGCAAAACGGAGTACAGACCTAGCCAGGACTTTGTCCAAGAGCAAGGCAGACTGAGTGGAGTTGGAGGGGTGGGTCAGTTTGTTTATGGCATGCAACTGTACCAAGGAAGCAATGAGACTTGGTGCCCTCTGCTGCAAGGAAATTGCCTAAACCCTGTGCAAGAGACTGAATGATAATTTTTGATCGCTTGTTACTTCAGAAGAGGGGTCAATTATCACTGATGAAGCAGCTGTCTCTGGGTGGCCTTGAATCACCAACCCTTCAGTTAACAGCCAAATGCACAAGCTGATTTCACCACAGACTTGAGAACTCTCGCAAAAGGACAAAGCTTAACTGCAGTGCCGCCTGAATTATTGGGGCAATGATGGATGATGAAGGCATATTTGAATTTACAAATGTAAAGGTTTGCACTAAGGAAGTGGTACAAATATAAAAGGTAAGGAGAGAAACAAACAGACAAACCATTGACATATATAGAAGTCCCTCTGTCTTTCTCTCTCTTGTGAGAAACTGTAAGAGACTTTGGGTGTATCTTTACTGTAGCCAGTGTGACAGTGGTTTGCACAGACATTCCCAACACAGCTTTAAACTACCTGCAGGGGTATAAGTTAATTGTCAGAGTATTTACCTGGGGTCCCAAGTGGATTTATCAGTTGTTCTATTGAAGTAGTACAGATGTTTGCACCCTAGCTACTTATTTTGGGTATGTCTATTACAAGCCACAATCATACCTTTTTGCACCTTAGTGTAGTCATTGCCCTAAGTGATCCGAGGAACTGGTAATTGAAAAGTCTTGTATCTGGAATACTGATTCAACTTGGATCCAAATCAATATTTACCAAAAGTCATTCCCATCTTGTGGCTGATGATCAGTGACCTACCTGTGAGACTTGTTTCTGACTGAACTGAATTTCCTAATAGCTGAGTGCACATCTGCAGTAACTTGCAGTTAGTTCTCTGTGTTAAAGACAGACTGGTGGTACTTGGAGTACAGCTTGCCTTATATTCCTTCAGATATAATGTGCTTGTGTGAGGAAGATTTTGTAGCTGAGGCCTAATTATATTCCTCTTCTGGGACAGGTGAAGGGAGCATAGTCAAATACATTGAAACAAGGAGCTGAGAATTAAGGACACCAGTGTTCAAATTGGGGCTGAAAGGTTGAGAGAGTATCTTAATTTGCCAGTGTCTCCGTTACCTCCATTTTATGAGTTGGGATATATGCTCATTTTACAGGGATGTTGTGAGAAGCTAATAAGTTTGTTCAGCTATCTGCAATTTCTCCAAAGCACTGTAAATCCTAATTTTTGTAGTTTCATGGAGAAATTCAGTCTGAATAAGTTCAGCATTTTCTGGACATTTTACTTAAAATCCATTTAATACTTTTGTTAAAACGAATTAAAATTGCCTCTTGGGGTATTGCTGTGACCCTTCCATATCCAAGTCCTTGTTTGCTGTACACAACCGTAAGCAGGCAAAACAACAAAAAAGTCCAAACAAATTATCTTCAGTCTCTTTACATGGTTTGCAAAAGCAATTGTGCTGCTTGATTACAATATATGAGAAGACTTTGGTATTTCTAACTGTGTTGATGTCACAGTTCAACTAGATCCTTTTGTCAAGCCATGAAATCTGAGATGAGTTCAAATCAATGGTGTTCCTAGGAGATTCTACACCCAGTCCTTGGCTTGCAAGTCTTGTAGCTACTGAAGCCCCCAGGAGACAGGTGCCCTGACAGTTATCCCCTTCTTTTCTTTCTACTGTGCTCTGTTGAGGAGGCATAGTCTGCTACCTAACCCTGCCAGTTCAGCAGAGAGGAGACATTTGTGTCCTGCTGTCTGTAACAGACCCCATCCACAGAGCAAATAAAGCAGTTTAGCTAGCAGAAAGGGAAATCAATGATTTTGCACTCAGCAGGAGTGACCTGTTGCTCACCCCTCTGTAGGACAAAGCCATCGATTTTTTTGTTTTGTTTTGTTTTGTTTTGTTTTGTTTTGTTTTATATTTCCCCCCCGTTCCCGGCGAGGCGATTTCTGTTCCATTTGCTCTGCCAAAAGCTTGATCCTCCCATATGGTGCTTGGGAGTGTGATGATGGATTTCTTTATTGCTAAACTCATGCTGTGAATAATTACTGGCAGGAAATCCATGGTAAATCCTGACTTTTTCCAGAGTGTTTAGAGTTGAAAACTTCTATGGTGGTTTTTGCTAGGGGCTGAGAGGGTTTCCAAAAACCCTATGCTATCTCTGTTCTCAGAAGCTAAATCTGATTAGATCTTTCATCACTAATTTTAAAGCTATAAAATCTTAAAGCATTTTAAGCCAAAAAAGTAATTTGCCATAAGGATCAGAAAATAAAGCTCTGCTAGGATTATTCTTCTGGAATATAACTTGGAGGCAAGGGTTTTCTGAAGAATATTCAAAAAAGGTGGGGAGGGAAGGGAATTCTTGTGAAAGCACAACACTTGGATGACCTGTCTGCACTGAAGAAGGAGATGCTGAAACCCAGTGAAATGACTTGACTTGCCTAGATGGTCAGTGGGGATTCTGGGATTGGAACCCAAGTGTTCCCAGTTACCAGTATTATCTGGGTATTTACCTTAATATGTGGCATGTGTTGTGTTTAGTTTAGGGGTTGACAGCCTATGGCCCACAGGCCAGATTTGACCCATGGAACTATAGTCTTTGTGGTATTTGACAGCAGAGGACTCTGCCCATGCCATGATGCAGCCAGGAAGCGGGAGCTTTGGCAGAGGAAGACCTCTTCTCCCCCTAATGGGTGGGGAGGCACAAAACATGTTTGCTACTCAGTCAGTTGACTTGACTTTGTAATAGAATTGGGATGGACGCAATACACAGCAGTACTCTGTAGTAAAATGCTGGAATCCCAGGGTAAAGTTACTCCTTGAAAAACGTGTAGTAACTTTTACTCTGTGGGAGCATGTTGTCCCTTCTCATCCAGCCAGTTTCATACCAGGGTGCTAATATAAACTGGGCCCCTGGCCCATAGAGTCTAGGCATTTGAGAGCATCTAATGCAGGCAGCCATCTTGGGGAAAACTGATTGTTTAAATTTATTATGAGTAAAATTCAGTATAAAATACTCCACAAAAACTATATTGTGTGATGACAGACAACATTTTCCAAAGTATAGTTTTTAGGAGCCCAGGTCAGAAGGCCTTCAGAAACTCTTGACAATCTGCCCCTATCCATTGGTTTATGTGAAGCTAAAGACTGTATAGGCAAAAGTCTTGGATTATTTTCCTGAGACATGACCTCTTTTTTTGGTGTTTTTATGACCTTCTTAACTTTGTTAATTTAAAACGAGCAAGTGTTTGTCTTTAAATTGGTGGAATTTATTGATACTTAATACAATATGCTCACTCATGTGCTTCTTCAAATGGGGGAGTAGTCACTTATATCTAGAATGTGCCTATCTTTATAACAGCTGCCGTAGTTTGTCTAGTTGGTCTTCAGAAAGAAAGTGCTGACTAAAATGACCATCTTGCAAGCCCTGGGACAGTGGGAGGGGGCTACTGTGCAAACTAGTAATGGAATTAGTGGACAAAGCTGTAGCACTTCTGGTGAAGTCAGCTTGTTCCTGGATTTCTGTACGCCTGGGTTAGTCTAAGAATTCTAATATTATAAACGTCTAAGTCTGTCTGTCTGTCATGCTTTATTCGCACTCTGATTGGCTGATAGAAACAGCCAATCAGAGTGCTCCAAGCATGGGGGAGCACCGCCATTATTCCGAAGCCGCACTGAAGACCAGACAGAGGGTGGGGGAGCCGAGGCAGCACTGCTGGCCTTGGCTCCCCCACCCCACTCCCTGCAAGACACAGAACAGCGGCAGCATGGGGCATTAGGTGGCAGCACTCCACCCCAGCCCGTTGCCCATCATTCTTGATGGGCAATTGGCTAATCACACATAATGTTAAAGTGGGAGAGAAATAATGTGGGCCAGTGTACAGCCACACCAAGCAGTACCATGCTGTTGTAACTTGTGTATTATATCCAGCTTTGGGATACTAGAGCATGTCAGTTGTTTGGTTTAGGTTTAACAGCTGTCGGGTATGGGGAACATGTCTTCCATTATGCTAAACCCCCTATGTACTTAAAAAAAAAAAATATGCATGAGTTTGTCCCATGAGCTAAGCTTTTGTATTTTGGGATAGAGGTGCCTTGCGTAGGTTTATACACTCTACACTGTAGCATAAACATTTCTTCTATGTGATATGGGAAATTGGGCACCACATAGAAGTTAGAAGACAAGTTTATTTACTGTCCCTTTGTTGTTGACTGGTTGTGTGAACTTGGGCAAGTCACTTTACCTGCTTTAAAAAAAAAAACAAAAAAAACTTTTTCATGTTTACCCTTTAAATAAAATCAGTTCTGAGACCATAACATTAATCTTTTCTGTCAAGACTTTCATTCCAAAATTGAGTGAACAAAAGCATCAGAAATATGCAAAGCAATCAAAATGCTAAGGCTTCTCCCACTTAAGTGTGGTATACGTGTAATATCCAAAAACTGCTTTTTAGGCTCATGCCATAGGAAATAGCTTTTGTTCAGACAGGACTGGCTACAAACTGCGTTGTGAAGAGTCCCCACTTATGTTCAATAATTCCTTTTGAAGCAGGAAGTGATATGCTTGCTTTACAAAAGCAATCTTTTATTTCAAAGAGGGCAACTTGTACATATTCTGGAAAATACCTGGTACAGAGGAACGTAACCTAAAAATATTGTGTGTGCATACTGTATTGTATAATATCATATACTTAGAATGCACACTATTTCTTTCTTTGATATAAAAGATTGCTTTCTTAAAACAACCATATCAGTTCTTGCTGTAAAAGAAATTTAGATTACATTCCTCTCTACTAGACATGCGCGTGTGCCCGCGCGCACACACACACACACACACACACACTATATATATCATTGTTTTATACATTATATATACATGTACACATATACACATACACATATATATTACGGCTGTGCGAAGCTTTGGTTGCTGATTCAATTCAGCCCGATTCGGTGGCTGAATCTCTGAATCTGAATCGAATCAGGAGACCCTTTAATCTCTCCAAATCAAATCATAACCCTCTGAATCAATTGAATGAGATAGGGTTGAGGCATTTTGGCTGGACAGTTAATGTGGAACAGTATATAAAGAAACTTGAACAATACCTTTTGCATGATAACTATTCTAAAGATGGGTGTTGTTATAAGTATTATAGTAGTGCCTAGATGTTTTAGACATAGACTAGGTGGTATGCATTATGCCTGTTGCAACAATTTGAATATTAGAGGGTTGCACACTTTGTTTCTGTGAGTTGAGCATGCTGTTCACAACAGGGACTCCTTTCATTCCTCCATTTTCTCCCACATGTTCACTGTGTGCCCTTCTCCCATTCTATATATTTCAGGGACATCTTGCTAGCTCCCTAAACCATGTGTGTATGTTTCTCTTCCTTTTCCCCTACCCCAGCTCTGGCATTCTTAATTCATTTCAGGGTGTCAGCGCCTAACTGCATTGGGTAGGTGGACAAAGCTGAAATTGGGGAGGGAAGCTGGCTGTCATCATCAAAATAAATAGTTGTATAGACAATTGGAGAGGTGGGTGTTTGCCATTTCCCTTTTCTGAATTTCCGATTTTTGCCAAAATCAATTGGCTGTGTCTGTTGATGCCTAGAACATTCACAGACATCTTGGAAGTGATCATATGCAGCCTCTGAAAGCTACTGTAATTAGACTGACAAACAGAGAAATGCTGCCAAGTTGTGTTTTAAGTTTTAAGGCCTCACTTCACTTGACCAGTAAGACACAAGACAACAGATGGATGTAGGCAGACTGTGGTAGAATAAGAAAATGAGACAGGGTTGGGCTACATGATAGGCAGGTATCTTGAGATGCCAGCTGCCCACCCATTGTCAAGTTCTTTTGAGTCTTGAGAAGGGATTTGGAGGAGGGTAATGAGGTAGCTTTGGGATTTTTTTTATGGTGCACTTCTCCCATGTGTGAGGAACTACTATGGTACTTGTCTGATAATTTAATAACCATGAAGAAAGCTGAAAGCATCATTAGCTGTTTAGAGATGGAAGCTGTCAGTTGTCATCTTGACAATGATATTTAGGAGACAATAGGTGGGAGAAGAATAAACTCTGTAGGGCCTTGAAAGATTAAGCAATGGCTTTCCTCTATGGAAAATAGAGGAAACTTCTTGCAAATATACAACATGATCCCTTTATATTGGGGAAGTTTTACAATCTAGTACAATGTCAGCAAGTGGCTCTGTACAGTCATAGGAGGATCCTTGGCATTCGACTCATAGTGTTAGAATTATAATATGATGAATGTTTCCTTTCCAGCTTTGGTAGCCCGTGCTAGGCGTACATTTATGACATTGACTAAGCATTTTAATTGTTAACCAAACAAGTGTGTTTGCTGTAAAGAAGTGAACAGAAGCCCACACCTAATTGAAGAGAAATAAGTGTTCATTTGTCTATTTGGGGTTCTTATTAAACCTGAAGCTGACAACTGTGTTACTCTGTCTCTTAAAAACTCTCTCACAATAGGATTTTCCAGGGATGGTAATTGGCATTCTTTACGAACCTGAGACTTAGTTTTGAAAATTAAAACAGGAGAACTTTGTCTTCAATGACCTTTAGATTAGTTTCTTTTCTGCACAGCCTAGAAAGCATTCTTAATTGAACTAGGCAGAAGGTTTGCAGCTCAACTTATGATAAGATGTTTAAAGTATATTCTCTTGCAGCAGATGTTACTGTATCATAAGAGCATCCAGATATTCATTAGGGAGTTTTTTTAACAAAAAAAAAAATCTTCTTTAAAAGCTATTTCCAACTTTTCAAAAGGGCTATAATGCCTCATATTCCATAAGTATGACAGATGGTGCTTCCTAAAAGTAAGACTGTCTGTTAAGCTGAAGGACTTTTTGAGTGTTACTGGAATAAATGCTGTTTTAATACCAGACTTTTTTGAGGGTGCACAACACAGGGGACATGAAGTGTTGTTGGAAACTGATGTGCGTGGTTGCCTTTGGCCTTGTAGATCATTGGTTGGGTTTCTCTTTTTTTTTTTTTTTTTTTTTGGGGGGGGGTGGTAGGGGGAGGAGAGTTGTTTTGTTTTTTTAACCTTCTGGTACTCTTTGTATGACATTGGGTGTCTATGCCAGTGGTTTGTTGACCCCTGGGGGTCCACAGACTGTCTAAGGGGTCCCTGAAAGATGACTATGATCAATCAAAAGTATGTTAATACCTACACTTACAATTCAAAAGGGCCCACACCTTCAGTTGAAATTTTTCAGGATCTGAAAATGAAGAGGTTGAAAGCCACTGCTCTATGCTATTATGCCCAAAATTAGCACAAACTGACTAGCTGAGAAGTTGGCAAATAATAACACAGGATAGGAAACAGACACTAATTCTTCTGTAAACTTGAATCTTTTGTGATGTTTGAAAATCAAAGTAATAGTTAACAATATTTTTAAATGATGTTGAATCTCCCTCTCTCTTATCTCCAAAATGCCATTAATATAGAATGGTGAGGGCCATGACTGAAGGAGAACATCTTATCTCTAATTTATCAGGACTTTGCAGTGTCCATAACCTGCATGTTTGAGCTGTGGTGAGACTTCACATCGAGTTTGTTCACTACAGTTAATTTTTCCCCTGTCATCTGAGTAAAAACTTTTAAAATTAAATTTGTACTTTTTTTTTTAAGCATAGGAAGATTTTTTGGACATTTTGTTGAGTCTCTTTTGTAAGAGCATCTGAATAACTTAAAAAAATAGTACCACAGAACTGAACTTACAGTATAGTTTACTAACTAGTCAGTTAGATGTGTGGGGTTTTATTTCAGCATGCTTAACATTTTACTAAAAAAAAATATATATATCACCAAATGAAATATATATATATTTCATTTGGTGATATGAATGTACTCTTGTATTATGTTTGCTTTAGAAGATCTGATCTAAACATGGGCTTAAGGCTGGTAATATATCTCATTTAAAAACAACAACTGACAGCTAGCAACTCCCTCTTAGGTTAATGCAAGTAGAAATGTGCCCTTGACTTGTCATTTCTGCCCCTTGCATTCCTTTTTAAAAACATTATTAAATCCAGCTGTTGTATCTTTCTGCTCTGCATGAGCTGCAGTGTGTTGCCTTGTGTTGGTGCATTTCTGTTTTAGAAAATAGGTATTGGTTGGCACAATAACATAACTACTTGGTGAGTAGTTAAAAAAAATATTGACTTTTCTAGGACAATAGTGTTTCTAAATCATAACATACTATAGCTGTTTCTTTATTGGTTTGCTTTTTAATATTCTTTGCCTGCCCTTGATTATGCAAATGCATGTTCCCCTGCTTAACTCTACAACTGTGAGTAGCTGAGTTGCTTCCATGGTAGTCAAGTTTAGCACATGTGTATGGGTCTGTAGGATCAGAGGTTGCTTGCAGTTGCCAAAGGATGCTGCAAGAACTTTCCAGTGATTACAGTAAATACAGGAGCATGATTTCACATGACTTGTATGGATGGGCTGAAAGAACCAGGTTTTTTGAGTCTGGAGAAGAGAAGACTGAGTGGGGATTTGGTAAGTCATCAAATACCTGAAGGATCATTATATGGAGGATGGAGGCAGACTATTTTCTGTGGCTGCAGGGACAGGACAAGGAGCAATAGTCTTAAATTGCAGCAAGAGATAATCCAGAGAGGCAATTCTGCCTTGGACTAGATCTCTTGAGGATTCTTCCATTCCTTTTATTTTAGGATTCTATATCAAATACAAGCTCTGCAGGTTTGAAGACTGTAACAGGGTGGCCTCCTTGTTAGGTCTCTGCCAGCCACCCTGCTCCCTAGGCTAACTGCCCACTTTGCTAGGCTGCCATGCCTTGATGGAAAAATATGAAAGTTGTTACTAAGGCGCGAGGCTACCCATTTACTCACCCTGCTGACAGGGGCCTAATACCCGCTCCAACCTCCCTTCCATGGATCCCATGCCTCTCAGATGCTACTCTGTGTGTGTGTGTGTGTGTGTGTGTGTGTGTGTGTGTGTGTGTGTGTGTTACTTCTCCGGCCTGTGGCAGGAGCAAACTGGGTACACAGTTGTAGCTCTTCTTTACAGCCCCGAAGGGCCAGTCACATGCCACCCCTCCCTCATTGGGGTCCTATTTATTCCGCTGGTTCTCACCCAACCTCTTTCATACCACCCTCTCTCAGGGCCACACTCATCCCGCCCACCCTCACCCAGCTTCGGCCTTAGCTCTCCTTGCCTCAGTCAGCCCTGGTGCAGTCTGTTGGGTGTCTCCCGCTACCCTCACCTGAGTGACTGAGCCTATTTTGTTTGTGGCCCCTTGACAGGCCACTATGCCTTCACTGGGCCTTCTCACTCACCCACCCACCCCCACAGGGCCGCTCTACTCATTGCCCCTTTCACTCAGGGTCTCACTACTCATCACCAGGCTTTCCTCTGCCACCTGGGCGTGGCCCCAGGTCCCTCCTCCATCCTGAGCTCTGCCTCAGGGCTCCTTAATAAGCCTGGGATCTCCCTGCTCATTACAGCATCACCAGGGATACGGGACTGGGGTTATAAGGCGACCCAACCCACCTTTCACCAGGGAGGTAACTGGCCTGGCATTTCCTGGGGGCTCCCACACCACTAGAAGCCCCACCAGACCACCCTTCCCTGGCAGGGTGCAGTCTTACCCAGGATAAGGGGTCACCTCCACCCCATAGTCCATGCCCTTACCTCCTGATATTTCCCAGAGCAGTCTTTCAGCCTGAAGTTACCTCCTTCCTTCCTGCAACAAACTGCAGCCCAGCTTATATCCCTGAGCCAAAATGGCTGTCCTCATCAGGCACCTGGCTGCTGCCTGTTTGCTGCCCTTAAAGTGGCAGGCACCAAAAATGCACTGCCATAAAGACTATTTTGGTTGGTGCCTTATTACCAGGGGTACTGGTTTTCTTTGTTTAATAAACTTAAATTCTCTGATTAAAACCTCCAAAATCTGCATTTTTTGTGATTACAATGAAACACCACTCTGTGTGTGTGTGTGTGTGTGTGTGTGTACACACACACACACACACACACACACACACACACACACACACACACATCTATGTATCAGTTGAACACATTATTTTATTGATCTTTTTACAATTTAAAGCAATTTGAAAGCCTAACAGGTCCTCAATCACTATAATAAAACAATTTCTAAATACCTATACATTGTGGTGTGTGATTTTGGCATTTTTTATCATGGAAAATCAGAGCTCCCCCTGCTCTCTTTACTCACCAGGATGTGGGTTCAGCTGCCTCTGTATCCTGCACTCCCTGGGCTTTGTGCCCCTGAGCAGCCCTGATATGCCAGGGCCCTGCTCGTACCATTGTCCTTCACTGCCCAGCCCTGCTGCTACCCCTCACTCCTCACCCACAGCCTCCTGCCCTCTGCAGCCCTGCCATAGGGGCCCCCAGCTTCCAGGGCTACAGGGCCAGGGACCCACCCCTTTCCCCTCAGCAGCACCCAAGCCCCGGCTGCTGCATGTGTGAGGTAATGGCTGCTACATCAGAGCAGAGCGCGTGTGTTCCCCACAAGTGGCATGGCTGGAGTGGAGCCCATGGGGGCAGATGAGTGTGAGCTGCCTACTGCAGGCTTGGGCTCCCCACTCTGCTGCCCTCTTCCCGGGGCCTCTGTGGCCCAGTGGTCAGGACCTGGCATGGCAGGGCAGAGCAGGGCCAGGTGGGTAAGCCCCATGCCACCATGACGTGGAACCCTCTGCCTGCCTAGCAGCAGCAAGGGGCACAACTCCGCACTGCTGCCCCTGCTGCTGTTGGGTGGGCAGGGGACACCTTGCCATGGCGGGGTGGGACTCCAGTGGCAGCAGTGAGCTTCCCCACCCAGCCCCACTGAGCTCTGCTGCACCAGGTCCTGCCCAGTGGGCTGTGGAGGCCCCATGGGGAGGGCAGCAAGGCCCAATGGGGAGCCTGAGCTCACAGTGGGCAATCTGCCCTTTCCCTGTGCACAAATCTGGGGGGCATGTGCCCCCCATGTCCCCTTGTGCACAGCAGTGGGGAGCCAGTCCTCCCCTGCCCCATGGATGAGCCTCCTGTGGCCCTGCCCTGCTCCCCCCTGGCCCCTGCTGCTGTACATGGTCCTGGGCCCCAAGACCCATGCACTGCCCTAGCTGGGCAGCCACTGCTGCTGCCTCAGCCCTGCCCAACTCCCTCCCTAACTCCCTACGTGGGGGATCTTAACCCCCCCCCTTCCCCCACCCTCTCACCAGACTTACCTGTGGGAGCTGCTCTCCTGGCTGCCTAGAGGCCGTGTGTGTGTATATATTCACATGGTGTCCGCTGTCTGACCACCCTCCTCCTATTCCTCCTTGCAGCCTGCAAGGGGAAACTCACCGTTTCCCGCGTTTTTCTCCTTTCAAGGAGAAAATCCAGGTTTTACTGCACTTTTCTGTGGTGAAGAGAAAACCTGGATCCCTGTTTATTACATAGAGGATTCCCTGGCATAAGTTTACAATAAAGTGTTTTTCTTTTTTTTTTTCTTTCCTTTTTTACTAGTCTGATAATAGCTTTGAGTAATCCCCTTCAGTAGCAAATATGAATATGCAATATAAACGTGAAATACAGTCTCATCACACCATTTTATGCAGCTGTAAAGAATAAAATAGTGACTCTGATATTTCAAGAACAAAAGGCATTCAAGGACACTAAACATCAGGTGTTTATGGGGAGGAGTGGGGAAGATAGATGCAGAGTCAGATTTTTTTTTTTTTCCAAAAGAGCTCAGCACTCAGTATGGTGAGCAATTTTGAAACTGTGTGTGTGCTCGTGTGTGCACGCGCCAATTTTGAGGCTTAACCATCTTGGATGGGCAACATGGAGGAGCTTGTTCTGCTTCAACTTCTTATCGTATTGCTATGGATAAACAGGATGCCTGTCATGCTGACAAACCCGTGACCTTTCAAATCCATTACAAATCAGTAAATTCAATAAAACAGTTGTTTGATTTATCTAGTATAGCTCTGAACCCTAGCTCTGAAATTGTCAGGGATAAGTAAGCTTGAGCTTTGGAGAGTATAGCAGGAATTGGAGAGTATAGCAGGAATTGCATGCTGCTAACTGACCTAGTGAAAGGGTATAAGGCTTAGAGAGCTGTGTTGGACTTCACTGAAAATAAAATTCAGATTGCAAACTCTAAAGTTGGTTGTCCTTCCTGAATGGTTGGCTCTGGAGGATTTGGGTTTTTTCTGTTTAATAGTGAATCTTACATGCTTCTACTATGCAAAATTCTTTTGAGCCTTAATATCTTAAATATAAATCTATTTCTTCATCAAATGAATGGAAAGTTTGACCTCAGCTTGAACTGTCAGCTGATTTGGTTTAAGCTATGTCTTTTTCATAAACCTGAAAGACCACAGAAGAAGATGGAGGAGACCTGTCGGAATAGTCAGATACCTGCTACCGTAGCTTATCAGATGAATCAAATGGTTGATTTCTCAGAGTAGGTTTTGTTCCTAAAAATAACTTCACCTGCTTTAAATTGTGGCCAGGTTACATATCTCTATTTGCATTCATTTGAATTGCAAACTGTGGCTGCTACTATACAGTATGAATCAAAGAATAGAAGTGTATGGCATCATTTATTCTGGATGTCCTTTGTATTTCCTGTAGCCTTTCCTGGTTCTGTGTCTGTTTCAAAGTCAACCATTGTTTAAATGTCTGATTCTCACTTTCTAGGGATTTTCTCAGTTTTCTCAATTACTTATAAACTGCTTTAACCCTCATCTCCTCGCTTTGCTTCTCCAGTATAATCTACATCTCTTAATTGCTCTGTATTTCCCATAGGTTGCCTCTTGCCCTTTTACAGGTGCTGCTTTTTAGCTGGGGCTTATTTTTTCTGTTTGCAATGCTTCTTTCCCCTCTGCCACCCTAAAATCTTGCATTCAGACCTTTCTGTCCCCCTAGGCTATAGTGATCATTACACCTTATTTTTTTTTATCTTTCTCCCTTTGCTCTCTTGGGTTGATGCTCTCCTTTGTAGAGATCTCAGGCAAAATACTTAGCCCATATGTAGAGAATGCACAGTTCTGTGGAATCTCCAATGAAGGTCACTCCACTGTTTCCCTAAGCACTTTGCCTTAATGCAGGCATGGACAAAATACGGCCTGCAGGCTGGATCTGGCTCACCAGGCCATTCTATCCGGTCCGCGGGGCCCCTAAAAAATTTAGAAAATTAATATTTATCTGCCCCTGGCTTCTGTCAAAGATGACATGGGCCAGGGGAAGTAGGACCCAGGGGAAGCCATGGTAGGCCCCTGCAATAGCAGGGCCTGCCTAGCCCCACCCCCCAGCTGGAAGCCCCCACATAACAGGGGCTGTTTGTGCCTGCACTGGCACGGGAGCTGGAAATTCAGGTAAGTATGTGTGGGTGTGGGGTGGGGGAGGCAAGGGAGGTCTGTACCAGCCCTGCAGTACAGGTGGGGATAGGTGTGCAGCCCCGACCCTGCACACCTTGCACTGCCCATCTGGACTGAGTAGCAGTCATGGGGATGGTGCTCAGTGTGGGAGAAAAGCGGCTGCTCCCCCCTCCCCATGGCCGGTGCTTCCTGGTGCAGGCTCTCGCAGCCCACATGGGGCTGTTCTGCCTCTCTGCTGTGTTGCTGCTGCCTCCGTGGGGCAGCGGTGGCAATGGAGAGCAGGCACAGGCAGCCCTGCATGGACTCCGGGTGGCTGCAGCACAGGATGCTGGCAGTGGGAGGGGGAGTGGCCACTTCTTGCCCATGCTGAGCACCAGTTTGTTTCCCACCACCGGCTCCAGGCTCGCCCATTGGGGCTGAGTCGCAGCAGGAGCATTTGGGCAGAAACTGCAACTTAGCATGGAGTAAAGTGCTCCACTCCCCCCTCACCACTGCTAGGGAGTGTCTGCTGTGGCTGCTCACCCAGAGACCGCTCTGCGCTAGGCTGCAGTGCAGCTCCTTCAGTGCTGCTTGTGAACTGCCTTATGGCTGCTCCACAGACCCGTGCCAGCCTGTGCCCTGTGCTCCTGCCTCCCCACTTTGGGCCCTGTCAGCACTGGCCCCGGGACATTGGTGCAGGCCCCATGCTCCCACTCACTTCTATTCCCTCTCCCCCGACTAAGCCCCTGCTGCTGCTTTCCCCACTTTGCTGCCTGCCTGCCCGCTGGCCACTCTGCACTACGTGGCTCCCATACCCCATATCTCCACAAACGCCCATACCCCCCCACCCACAACTCCCCACAAACCCCACACCCACCCTCCCATACTCCCTGATACCCCTGCACACCCCACACAATATAAAGGAGTAAGACTGCATTTTGAGCTATTATGCAATCACTTCTGCATATACAGCACAAACGCACACAAATCAGGAGAAAAAATATTTTTTAATTAAATTAAAAAATATTATTATGGGTGTGTGATTTTTAGTATGTAATTAGTTTTTTTTTCTTCTAAGATGGCAAGCCCTCTTCCCAAAAGTAATAGTTTCAGGGACAAGGGGAGGGTCTTCTGGTGGCAAAGGTCAGAGATTAGGGGTGGGACTTCTGGTCCCAAGATGGTGACCAGGGGGCGGGGCACCTGTCAAGGGGCAGGACTACCCATGCCCTCGACAGCTTGCCAAAACTCAGTAAACGGCCCTCCGTCTGAGATAATTGCCCAATGCTGCCCTAACTCCACTGCTTGTGATGCAGAAACCAACCTCTCTCTCCGAGAAGGAAGCAGATGGTAAGAAGCAGTTGAAATAAGATGGCTTTAAGGGATTCTGGCACATGGGAAGCTTCTTATTTTTTCTATTTGAACTTTTGATTTACAGTGGGATCTTTTGTTTCTTTCTTTCTTTCTTTCTTTCTTTCTTTCTTTCTTTCTTCTAAAGTCTTTGTCCTGTGCTCATGTAGTATTATTAGGT
Organism: Alligator sinensis; assembly: GCF_000455745.1. Lineage (NCBI taxonomy): Eukaryota > Metazoa > Chordata > Crocodylia > Alligatoridae > Alligator > Alligator sinensis. The sequence continues at coordinate 51,668 of NW_005842798.1, forward strand.
AGTACCATTGCATACAAGTGTGATCATCTATAATTACCGTACTTTTTCATACAAGCTGTGACTTTCCCTCCAGACTGGGGTGCATGTATTAAAAAGAGAAGCTGTTTTCTTCACTGGAAAAGCAACACATGTGGAGACACTGTGCACGTCATGCAGCTGCCGAGATGGGTGCTGCTTGTGTCTGTTTTAGCAAGCTGAAAGGGCAGAGTATCTTCAGACTTGTGATGTGGAAACAACACGTTATTTACAGGAACTTAAATAAAGAACTATTTACAGTAAAAAACAAACAGACTTGCTACTGCACTTGCAAGGATCTGGGGCCTAATCTTGCACGACAGAGTACACCCCCCTGGGAACATGGAGTGTCTAGGAAATGTAGTGTCCCAGGAGACAGTCTGGGTAAGTCAGCAGGCACTGCTATACTAGAAAGGGAAGCCCAAGAGTTCTTACTCTATCACACAGTTGACTAACTCTGGAAAAATCTTTTTTCTGCATTCTGCCTCCCAAAAACCAGGTGCATGTTTTATTGGGGGAGGGGTGGTATGCAAAAAAAAAAATATATTTGCCAGGAGGAAATGTGTTCTCCTCCTTTTTTCAAAAATGGAGTCAAGGGTTGTGGTTTCATCAGGAAAAAATGCGAGTCGTACTATGTGACCATGATCCCATGGGGAGAGATGATGGTTCCAGGTAGGTTTTTCCCATTTAAATCAGGCATTATGTAAGAAAACAACCAGCATGTTATAAGGCCTTGCATGTTAATTTACACACAAGGCATTCAGAAGATATTTATACTTGCAATTATAATCTAAAATGCTTCATAATAGAGTGCAAACAATCATTTGAGTGAAAACGTAGGTTGAAATATGTTTCGTTGATAGCTGGACTTCACTTTGGGGGCAGGATAGGAGATAGCGTCATATGATACTGAAAGTATCAAAGTACTGAATGTATGATCTCTGGTGAGCTTTAAGTGTTGGTTTATGTCTCTGGTTCAGGCTGAGAAGATGTCAAACGGATTGGGATTCATATGAAACCAAATTGCCAAGCAACAACTCTGGCTTAGTTTGCTATTGCTTTGGGATATCTTATTTTCTTTGTGGTTTGATTTCCTAATGTAATGTTCTGTTTTTTAATTTTTCCATCATTCAAAACTCATTAAAGCTGTTTGCATGCTGTGGTGTGCTAAAAAGTCTTTGTGAAGCTATTAAACCTTTGTGTAATCTAAAGAAGATATTGTAGCAGTACCTGAAGGAGAAACCCTTGCTATCCCTATACAAATATTGAAAGTCCACACAAGATCCCATTTTTTTTGTTTACTGATGACTAGAAATTACTGGTCAGTAGCTATAGCCATATCTTTGGTTTTGTAGCAGTTCTAGAAAGCAATTGGGAATTGGTAACTTCCACAGAAAAAACACGTAGTAACTCTTAAAAATGAAGTGTGTGTGTGTGTGTGTGTGTGTGTGTGTGTATGTGTGTGTGTGTGTGTGTGTGTGTGTTCTGCTTTATGCGCAACTTTGTGTTACTAGATTTAGGAACAAAAAATGCAGGAATAGTTTCTTTTTTCCTTGTTTGGCAAATTTTGAAACTTTGTAAGATGTGATCAACTTCAGCTTTTGCCCAGCTGCGCTAATTGATTGGACCACACGACTACATTGCTTGAGCATCTCTCAAATGCTTACAGACTATTCTGCAAACACCTTCTTGCCTGCTTCTTGCTCATGATGCTTTTATAAGACTCCAGATGCGATTCCAGAAAGAGAACATGCCTATTCTAAACCAGATTAAAAAGAATTAGAAAAACTCTGGAGAGTCTGGTTGAAACAGAATATGAGCTTGATGAGTTGGGAACAAGATTTGAAATCAATATTAAATTTAATAAGACAAATATAGAATACAGGAAAGAAGGATCAAATGAATGGTTTCTTCCATTTTACAGCTGTTCAAGTGATAATAGAGTAGATGTATGGAGCAGATGAAGTATTGACTGAATTTTCACTGAGATAATGAAAAGGCTAATAAACTGCTGTACTTATAAGCGCACCGTTTGTAAAACAAGGGTTATATAATTACTTTTAAATACAATGGGGTAAACCTCATTAGAAATACAATTAACTGTTGACACTTAATTTTTCATAAGGCATAGACAAGAGTTATAAGTGCTTTGTGGAGAAGACTATCGAGTCATTGGGCTAAGAGCTGACAAGCTTAAAGTAAGGTTATTTATCATTATTTAAATTCTACAAAACTTAAGCTGCAAATACTCATGCATGAGGAGAAAACATTTAAATGGTAGAGGTACTCGGACATCTTACCTTAGTTGTATAGAGTTTTTTTTTAATTTTTACTTAGTTTAACTTCAAATAATAATAATAAAATAATAACAACAATAATAATAATAATAATAATTTTATTATTATTAAATGACATTAACAGGCAGTAACAACAGAGAATAGCAGAGTAATGCAATGTTTGTTTTGTATTAGTGAACCATGATAATTTGAGATTAAGTGGATTTTTTTTAACGAGTAGACTTGACTAAAATGACTGCTTGTGTTGTCTGAGACAATGCATGAAAACTAGCTTTTCTGAGAGCTGAGTCATGCACCCTGATCTGATTTGACTTCATTCGTGTGCATTCTCCTTCAGCTGCCCTGCATGCCTCTATACTTTTCATGTTTTTGCATTATGAGCTAGACTTGCTGCAACCTTCTGCCAAAAGGATAGCCAACATAATATAATAGACAGTGTGTTTGGACTGGCAGCACTGAAGCTTGTTATGAGTACCTCTTAATGGTGAGTAAAATAAAATTGTTATGGACAAGTAGACCCTACACCTGGTTTGACAGACTTTTTGTTATTGTGTTTTGCCAGGCTAACTTAAGTTATATATCAAATTATACTTCAAACATGAGCTTCTAGGATCTCTTTCCCATGTTTGACTTGACTCCATTGGAAAATTTTTTAAAATATGTTGTGCAGTGTACTTATGCATCACATCTGTGCGGTTTGGTATCATGCAGAGGCAGTCTTCTGCATTGTATAATGGGCAAGCCTATGATCTCTGCTAGGCATAGGAAGTGGATATGAACTACTGTTATATACCCTGCTTGTTTGACCCTGAACGGACCAATGGGCTCCTTATCCTTAGCCACTTTTTGTAAAAATGAATGAATGAACGAATGAATAAAAAAAAAATCATTATTCTAACTTTGCTTCTGGGGAAGAGTAGTGTGTTCTAGTAGTTAAACCATAGTAGTGGATTTCTTAGGTTTGTAGAGAGGGCAGGTCAGGTCTAGGACCTCTCATCCAAATGAAGCAATTATAACTAATATAAGTAATATTTTAGTTTAAAAAAGGGACTGAAGTATTGCCCTCTGGTGAGAAAAGAAATATGAACTCAAATATAAATGAAGAACATAATCTGTCTTTAATTTTAGATAAGAGATTTATGTGCATTCAGATACAATCATGTCAGTATAACCATGCAAGGTGGTCTTGCTATTTAGACAGTTATTAAAATGTAATTTGACCAGCGATGATTATATGAGAGATGGGGTATTGAAATATTGTTAACTATCGCAATATCTATCAGGGTTTTATTAAGTTAAGGGGTCTTGAAACAACCAGAGATGAGCATAAGGCTGTGAAGATTGCATTACATAGAATGCTGTACATCATAAAGGACTTAAATCTTGAGTGTGCCTCAAACATGACATGTTAATAAGAACATGTTAATAAGAACTTCTGACATTTGCACAGTCTGGGAAGAAGTGTAAATGGATGATGCACAAATCTCGTAATAATCTGCTAAATTTACAATGAATCCCTAATTTTTTGAGCCATCTGGATACCCAAATATTTGAATTTGGAAAATTTCTGATACACCAGAATAATGCTGTTATTTTATTAGTTTCTATAATTTAATCCCAGAGCGTGTTCAGATTCTTTGTCCTTGTTTCTGTTCTCCAGGTTTCTCTAACAGTAAGTTATGTGTAGCTACAACTTTGAATGTGATTGTGTAGGCAGGGATTGGGTGAATGCCCTAGGGAAGATCAGGAATATAGTTGTGGGTGAGTAGGTAGGTATTAGATTTATATCCTGCCTTATACAAAAGGTTCAGAGTGGTTAGTGGAATACTAGTAGGTAGTGGGTAGTAGAGCGCAAGCTACTTGACATTGTGTAGATGGAGGTGCTCAATCTCTAGCCCTCGCCCCTTTTCCCCTGGGGGGCTGGGTTGGGATTGGGTCATGTCCCATGTGCCCCCTCCCAACCCCAGACCTGCTGCCCTCCACATGGCACTGGATCAAAACCACCATCCATCCCGCAGTGGCACCAGGCACTGTCTGTCTGGCCTGCCAGGCAAAAATGTTGAGCAACATTGGTATTGACAATCTGCAAGGGCTGCTGTGTCTGCTATTGAGACCCAGCAACCAGCAGTTCCTGATGATATACTGAAGACAAACGTTGGGGATTAAAGGTCTGGCTTCTGCTTTCTTGGCTTTTAAAACACAAAATAAAACAAAACTGGTGAACAGAGGAAGTTGTACATGGGAGTACTTGTGAGCATTGAAGGGTATCTGTTTGGCAATAAGACTGTGTGTAGTACAATGAAGAAACTGTTTCCAAAAAAATCTTTTCCTCTCAAAGAGATGATTCCAGTAATGCTGTGCACGTTAGTGGAACCGTTGAGGACTGCTGGTCAAGTGGCCTCTCCTTTTGTTTTTGTTTTAAAGCTAAAACTGCTAGTGAGATGGAGATGTGGGTGGGTAGATGGGTGTGGGGGTATGTATTTATAATATACAAGTATATAAATATATACATAAATAAAATTCACTTCTATATATTCTATAGAATGGTGTGTGTATTGTCTGTCCATGTATTTTCTTTTTCTGACATGGACACCTGCTCCCAAGATTTCACACACTTTCTAACTGGTTGATATGCAGCGTTTTCAGCTGAGCCAGTTGCCTGCCTTTGTCTAGTCAATCCACTCTATTTTTATACACCTGGTAAACTTGGTGACATCACCAGCTTGCAAGAGTGAGAATGCCAGTGTCACAGCTCATTGAATAGCTTGCATAAAATAACTATCTATGACAAATTTCTCTCCAACAGGAGAAATGCCTAAGTGTAAATTAAATTAAAATTCTAGTTATTTGTTTTTATGGTTTTTGCTAGTTTTTTTTGTTTTGTATCCCATTTTAGTTGCTTGGCCAGGAAATTACAGTACTTTTTCTTTCTGCTTTGGGCATTCAGATCTGGTACATATACTCTACTTTGACTTTAAAATCTCATTTTAACAAATGCAGTATGCACAAGATTTGCTTTCCTTGATGAACACAAAAGGAGTGCAAGTGTGGTTCAAGTGCATTCAGGGGCTGATGAGTCTCTCATTTCTAATTGGATTACTATGGCTAGAGATGATAAAATACACTTCAATTAATAAAATGACTCTACTTGCTCAATTCCATCAATGCTGAAAAGATTGCACACCTTGTAAGCAGGTTTTTTATTATAAAAAAAAATACATAATGTGCAGTAGCCAAAATAGAGCTTTTTGTGATTTAAAAATTGCAAATGTTATGGGCATGCTTCTGAATAGGTAGCATTCAGAAAAGAAAGAAATAATTGTATAGAATGGGGGGAAAAGTTCTTCATTTTCTTCCTAAATCATCAGGTGCCAACTTGTCATTAAAAGAGATGACTACTTGCTTTGTGATGTGCTGAAATATTAGCACGGCTTGGGCTGGGAGCATTTATATTATTTTTTTACTAATGGACATTCAATATGAAATGATACAGAATAGGGTTACCCTCCTGTGTTCACATCTTTACAGTTGCTTTGTTGCATAGTTTTTATATAAATTAGTCTTTCCTGTTTCCTTGGTAACTCGGTTGTCTGCCTTGGTTGCCAAGGAACAGCTTCTGCAGCACAAAGGACAGGGACACTGCTACAGAATGATTTCATTCTTGGCACTAATACATGGTGGAAAGCTTGATAGTGTTTAATGTGAGGCCTCCATATTGATTGTGAACAGAAACAAGGCTTTACTGTGGATTTAAGGTGTTTGAGTTTCTTCTTGTTAGTCATTGCTCCATTAATCATAATTATCACTTATACCCAGCCACAGCAATCCCCATAAAGTGTCATTTATGTAATATAAATTAGAAATGGCTCTACTTGTTTCCAGACAATTTTCAGTGCTCTGTAATTTGAAGTTACAATAAATCACTTGAATTTGTTCTTGGTTAATATGATTATAGTTTCACTTTTTTAGCAAACTGAATTGAATTTTAGGCAGGAAAGCTCCTAGCTTTTGGGATTCTTATATAGGAGTGTGATACTTTTGACACTGTCCATGTTTTTGTCACAGGATAGACTTGCATCTGATCTGTTTTTTCAAGCACTGTGAATTGACAACTGCAGTCTATTCTTTAAAATATTTGAAAGCATTGCAGAGGTACTTTGTTTCATATGAGTATGTGCTAAGAACAAAGTAAATTACTTCTTATACAAGAATAATTTTAACTAGAAAAATGTACTTTATAGTCAAATATAATGTGGTATACGTGTGAAACTAATCAACCTAAAAGTAACAGTTTGCTTTTTAGGGATAACAAATGAATTCCTCTTTTTGGGCTGGTAAAGATAAAGAAATATGATTTTTTTTTTAATCTTTATTTCACGTCCTTCCATTTTCTAATGAAGTAACATTAGTTACAAGTTTTACAAATTCCCATTGTTAGAGTGTGTGTGTGTGTGTGTGTGTGTGTGTGTAAGTAAGTATATATGCTTACATACACAATATCATAATACCCACCACTGAAATGAAATGTAGCCACTTGTAAGGTGGAATGCAAATGCTTTCCTACGGGATTCTGCAGTGCTAAATAAATTATTCTGAGAAGGAATTTTTAACCAAAATGTATATTTCTAAAATTAAAATTTAACTCTGTCTAACATCTGTACTCACATGAAAAGTAATGAAAATTTTCTAATGAGTGAAAGCAGCTAGGATTGCTGGCTCTGTCTTGGGGTGGGGGCGGGGGAGGGGAGGAAGCTATACTACCTAGAGCAGAGGTTGGTAAAATGTGGCCCACAGGCTGGATCCAGCCCACCAATTGATTGTATCTGGCCCACAGCTGCCTCTGTGGTGCTTTGCATAGGGCCGAGCCCTGCCTGCTCCTGTCTGGGGTAGGCTGTGCTGTACTCCTGCCCGCACCTGCTCTGTGCCCAGTGGTGGCACTGCTAGGTCCCCAGCCAGCATGCACAGCTTCCTGGCAGGGCTGTTGCTGCTGCTGTAGCCCCCTACAGGTACTGCTCAGCTCCCCGCTCCTCCTGTCCCTGCTGTACTGCTCTGGACAGTGTGGGGAAGTGGTGGCAGCTGTGAGGACATGTGATGGGCCCCAGATGCCCAGCCAGAGAGAGGGGAAGCTGCAACCAGGTGGCTTCTGCCTCAGCAGGCAGGGCTCCAGCTCCTGGGCATCTTCCACTCATTCTGCCTGCTGGGGCCGTCAGCGGGAGTGGGGTGGTGTAGGCAGGAGCACAGCATGGGCTGCCATGGGTAGGAGTAGACATGGCTCAGCCCCCTGAGAAGTGTCATGGGCAGGCACGGCCAGGTTGGAGGGGAGGGGGATGGACTGCACCTGCACAAGTATTGCACTAGCCGGGTGAGTTCTGGTGCAAGCACCCTTTGCCCCAATTTCCCCCCACCCCCACTTCCTTCCCCACCCCGAGCTAGCTCCCAGGACCTTGCATGCAGGCAGACCCCCTGCACATGCATGCACACCCTCCACACACACACACATCATTACCCCCTCACACAATGTGAGTGAGACTTTATATTGAACTATTATGCAATTGCCTCTATATATGCTACTCAAAAAACCATAAATGGGACAAAATATTTTTTTAAATAAAACTAAAATATGTTATAGTAGATGTTTGATTTTTTTGTACATGATTTTTTTTTAATCTATAATTTGTTAAAATAATATCTTCTGAAAGATTTTGTGTGTGGCCCTCGACAGCTCGCCAGCCAAAATAATTCGCCACCCCTGACCTAAAGGAATGCTGCTTTTGAGACATCATTGAGCCAATCAATTTGTGAATTTACTGATACCAGTGTGACAATGAATGTACCTTTTTTGGAACAGCTTGGTATTTCGTTCCATTTCTCCTCCTTATAGCAACCAGCACTTACACCACATAAATTTTTGAGGTCCAATGGATCCAGAACCCAAAATGGAATGTCTTTTAAACTGCTTTAAAGAACTGTTTTCAACTTTCCTTAAGATGATCTAGGCTTGGAGAACCAAGGTTTAGTCTTCAAAGTTGGTCAGTGCTGCCTCATTTTGCTGTGAGCTTGAGAAATCACAGAGCTAACTACAGTGAGATCTTTGACTACTGTAAAGAAAAGTACACAAAGGCTCACTGTGTTGTACCACTAAAATGAAGTAACAGATTTTAGTTAAGAACTTTAATATAAGCAAAGTCATAGTGCAGCCAACCATGGATAAACCTATTGGAAATCGTATTGAGGAAAAGTTAGGGAGCCTAAAAAGAGCAGTGTATTTGGGAAGCTAGAGATCAGATTTCAAATGTTGGTTTGCCAAAATTGTAGTTTAGTTTTAAATGGACATTGTTTTATCATTAACATCTTTTTGCAAGTTAATATTTTAAAAATACTGACGGTGTATGTGGTGTTTACAGTGCAAATAAAGAAATGGTCTCTTGCCTCTAGCAAGTTAATAAACTGAAAAACAGCTAGAGGGAAATGGGATGCACTGGGAAATTTAAAGGAAGAAGTAAGCTTTTTACCGGATACTACAAATGGCATCCTATCATTTTTAGTTGCTTACTATTTCAGACATTGCAGTTCTTGATATTCTTCAAAAACTGTTTAAAGAATCACATTATGGTATGAACATGAACTTTCTTTCTGTGTAATGTATTTGTTAATACCCCAATAGGTTTGCAAGCCACTGGGACTATGATTCACTTAGGAATCTGTGAATCCATTAAACATGTTTACTGTTAAAATGAAAACAGACTGATAAAAGCCTGGAGATTTGATTAGACTTGACCTAAACTTGTCCTCTTGAACCAGATACATGGCAGCATCTAGGCATGTGAGGCAGATACTCTGAACTGTAACATTGTTTCAGTATCTGCTAACCAAGGGATAAATTAAGGACAATTTTGTCTACAATTGTTGCCTAAATATTGAAATTTTGATGCTTAGAGGTACCTTGGAAATGTAGTGCTAAAAGTGATTTAGATCATATAGTCCCTCCCCCAACTCTGTGTACCTGCAACGTACCTGACAGATGTGTGCCAGACATGTTCTCAAATGCCTCTAATGACAGGGATTCCACAATCTCCCAAACTAACATACTCTTGTTTAAGCTGCATTTAGGCTAAAAGCGTCTCAAACACGGTATGTCTAGAAAAGTATTGTACCTGACTACTTACCGGTACTGTGCAGAATGTTTGCTTTATTCTGTACTAAAATACTTATTTTGAGAGAAATTGTTAAACATGTACTTAAAGCAGGGCTGTCCTTCTGACCATGGGCTGTAAGGGGTTAAGTTGCCCATGGACCGCATGTAGCCGACAAAGGATTAAGTTTCAGCCCCTGAGCTTCCTCTGCTCATTGCTCCAGCTGGAAGAATATTTGGGCTCCCCTTCTCTCTTCCAGCTTTCACCACTTGCCCCGTCCAGTTAGCAGTGTGGTGTGGCTGGGGCAGCTGAGGGTGAACCTGGGGTCATGCACTGCAGTGGTAAGGGAAGGGAACACCACATGTCACGTGGTGCAGCGGTGGCAGCTGTGCGGTGCACTGGTGGGGGAAGGCATCTGTGTGGCATATGGATGAGAGGGCTCTAGGTCTGCCCTGGTGCACCTGTGTGTGTGTGTGTGTATGTGTGTGTGTGTGTGTGTGTGTACACGCATGCCCATGCAAACCTATGAACACACGTATTTATATATACATGTATACCTATTGCCAACTCTCTGTAAATCGGGACTGTTCAGATGGCAGTCCAGGGGCTGCATATAACCCAGGAAGGATTAAATTGTGACCCCCAGGTTCTCACCTGGCTGCCAGTCCCCCACTACTTTGACTGCAAAAGCAGCGGGGATCTCTGGGCTCCCTCTCCCTACAGCTTCCTTTTCCCTGCCCCCACCCTAGAGGATAGGGTGGTGCAGTGCAGCCCAGCCTGCACTGTTAAAGCTGGGGGATTTGACGTCCCGAAGCTCTTGAGAGGTGCAGTGCAGTGGGGGAACCCGTGGCTGGGGAGCTTACGGTGAGAAGGGAGTGCCTAGGCATGCAGTGTAGCTGGGAGTTGGGGGGAGCATACAATATGTGACCCCAGAGGCCCATGGCCACCCTTTGGTGTGGCCCTGCTAGTGAGGGCCTTGGGGAATACAGGTTGGGCTGCTTAGAAGTTGGACAGCCCTGCTCAGCCAACTAAAGCTATATTTTGAGATTATGGGGACACTTGTAATTATCACAAGGTTCTTTTCTGTTTTTTTAAGTCACTTTAGAACTGGACAAAATTTGACACTGTAGGGGAGCAACTCTCTGGCATTTTAAATTGCAAAACCAAAACAAATTGTTGTGGTATAATTGATTTTAAAATCATTCGCACATTCAGTTAATACCCTGGAAACTTAATGCTGAAATTCCTTTTAACTAAAATATGGTGTTTCATGTCTTCCCTGTCCATCCTCTCTCTTCAGAATACTCCTAGTAAGCTGATAAATACTTAATTTCTAATCTTGTGAACAAAAGCTAAGATACCCAAAACATGGGTCTCTTTTCTGGAAGGCATTTAAAACTTGTGTTTGAGGGGAGAGTTGTAAACAATTTACCTCTTGTATACCATTCATTTGGTCTGAATGGAAGTGTTTGTGGCTAAGTTCTGACACTACACCATGTTTTTTTCCTAACAGTAGTGACTCACCATTACTAATTTGTTACTGAATTTCAATTTTTGCTATAGGAGACGAGAAAATTGTGTTCCTAGTTTCGGGTGAGAGGGAACATTGACAATAGTGGTATGTTTTATCAGAAGCAGTATGTGACACTTGACAGCAAACATTCTTTTGATACGCCTGGATAATTCACTACACAGGGTTTGGTTCAAATTGCAACCACCAAAAGAAAATGGGGTAGGCAGTTTTAATTTTTGTTGTTCTCTTGAAGGAGTAGGTGGCTTTGTCACTGCCTATGCTCCCTGTCAGTTCTGAAAATGGAGTAACAGGGTGAGCAAATCTAATCTGCGTGAGACATTGCACAATAATTTAGCTTGTGAAGGCTGTGCGCTAAAAATGCCAATTTTGCAGATTCCCATATGCTCCAGGTCCTGGCGTCTATGTAATCTAGTAAGTGTAAACCAGGTTTTGGAGGACTGCACCAAAATTGGGTGAAACTTATGGGGACTTGTATTTCTCCTACCTTTTGCACAGGGAGAACCTGTAAACTCTCAATTAAGGACACAACACATATCTGTTAATAATACACTGCTTATTGCATTATGTATTAGTCTGTGTGTTCTGAAGTAACCTGACATTTACATAAGGTAATAAAGTGACTTCATCTTCATTTATTAACATTGCTGCAGAATTTGGTTTGGCATCACTATATAACTCAGGTTCTAGCAAATCCTAATTCTTATCTCTCTTCCCATCTAATACATGGAACCATGAGCCTGCTGGGCCTTTTGGCTGTTTATAGACGTGCTCCGGGAGGTGTGGGGAGGGAGGGAAGTGCTTTAATTAAAACTGCCCGAGCGTCATATATGTATCAGCATCCCCACACTGAAAAAATGGTGGTGGGGCGCTTTGAACTAAAGCTCTTTCAATAAGCATGTGAGTAAGTGCCCTGCATGTGTGTAAGTGCCCTTTGATTCTAGTACCAAAGATGACCCCGTATTTGTGAGCAGCACAAAGTAACCATAAAGCCAATTTAGCTGGTCCTGGGTCTTACATGTCTCTCCAAACTTGGTATGTGAGGGTGTGCTTTAATTATAGGTGCATGGTCAGAGTACTGGAGGTGGAGGGGAGTGGGGTGGGGTTGTTTTATTTATTTATTTTACTTTGGTAATTCTTGGAAAATGAATCTTGGAAAATGAATGGACAATAAATTAGAATGAATGCATGTGTTAGTAATGCTCTCAATTTAGAATAGTTTGAGGGGAAAGAAGTCAATGTGGTTTAAAGTAATTTTTGCTGTGGAACCATGCTCAGTTGAACACACTGGAGCCTGAGTTGTGAATTCAGCCTGTAATTCATGTTACCAGCAGTACTGGGGAGGAAGGGGGAGAGGGCTACATTTGTTAATAACTAGTTACTTCCCAGCCTGTCTTCTGTATTATATGATATGGCAGATATCAGGTATTATAAGTACTACAAAGGATGCCAAATTCTGAACTTTGTGACCAACAATGTGTAAGATTCAAAAGATTAGAGCTTCATTGCAAGCTGCCCCTGGTGGATAAGTTAAGCTACCAGGGAGAAAACCCTATTATCCATATTGATATACAAATAATAGGAAAAGGAATGGAATATAGATGCAGTTGGAAGACAGCTGTCCAAGTAAATTGCTTTTTGTAGAAATCTCGCTTCGAGTGTACTGTATTGCACTAGTATCTCAGATGACCATTGCCATTACAGAATGGAGATTTTGGACATTATAGTCTCCCATTATCAGGTTGTCACTAACCTGATGTTGCATGAATAATGTACCAAGTGGTGCTGCAGTATATGTGAATGTAGATTTAATAGAAATATTGATAGTTGCTATTAGAAATAACAGGTGATAGTCTGTGCATTTTTAAAGATGGAGTCCCAAGAGGTTGTATAAAAATTAAGGGTGGGTCCTCTTAAGTAATGAATCAGGAGTAAATAAACAGGGCTACACGGAAGAGTTACAAAGTGCTGTTTCTCAGAACGCAGCAGGAAGCAATCAATGATCAATACCACATCAGCATTCCAAGTCCCTTTTCCAGTTGGTTCTTAATTCAAATGCTAAGTTTTTATTCATGGTCATTCTCTCAGTACTTGTTCTGAATGCCCTTGACTCTTCTGCCCTGGACTTCTTATGTTTTTCCCCTGCTTCTTTCACGAAAACATACCTAATGTCTCCATCAGTTAATATCTACGCTCTGCATTTGCTACCTCAGTCTGTGAAAAGCTCCTTAGCTAGCAAGGCATAGGGTCTGCTTGGTCCTGCAACATTGGTCTGTTTCATTCAATGCCCTACCTTGGTTTGTCTCTTGTTAAATAAAGAGGTATTCAACTGTTCTCCATTTAGCCTAAATGAAAGGCAGCAAGTATATCCACTAGCTGCATATGGGCTAAGCCAACAGAATAAGTATGTACAAGAAGAACAGAAAAATTGGCATTAGCATTCAGGTGAGAAAGACATTCAAAAAGCCCAAGGCATAGTTGATCTACGTTACGCTGTTTTCTCTAAGCGGTGTAGTTTAGATCAGTAGTAAACAGAACTCACATTGGCCCTTCGGGTGGGGAAGGGAGCATGCAGGTTGCCTATCTTAGACCAGGTTTCAACATTTTGAAACCAGTCTATGTATACTGAACTTCTGTTCAGTTACAGGTATAGACCAGTTTCTGATCACTTGTACTGGTAAAAGTGTAATGTTTGTATCTGGCCTAATGTGACCTGGCATGGTAAAGGTTCCTGAGTTGAATGTACTTAAAATCCCAGCACTAGTTAGGATGGAAAGAGGTAGAAGGGATAGATTCTACAAACTTGGTTGCACTTGGCTACCCGACTTGCTGTGACTGAAAGACGTAATTCATCAAACATCAGAATGCTTAGGCCTTCATAGAGAGTAGGATCAAATGAGGATGAGAGCAATCTGCTGACCTGGTGTACTGGCCATATGCAGTTTTTCTCTATCAAGCTTGTCTTCACTTGTATGTTATGAGGCCTAGTCCATTTTGCACATAATTGGCCAAGTTCTAAGATCATACTCTATTGGCTTAATTTGAATTGATTAGGGGTGACTTTGGCCCAGTAAGTTTAATATACATGAAGTTAGTGATGTATTCTGGTGACTCTAGGCCAAAAGACAGAGCACCTTGCTCTGTGTTCTTCAGTGTACATTAACTTTATTCAGTATTACACACAAAGTAACTATGAAAAGAATATTTCCAAAGTTCAAATCTCAAGGAGTCAAAAATTAGGAAATGTAAAATTTTCAGGTTGCCTATGCAACTTTCAGTGAACCTACTTATGCATGTACACAATCAGTTTCTTGGTTTAGCTTATCTTTTTGAGTCCTTGATGTCGGAACTATACTGTAATGTCCATTTTAGTGTCTTGGTTTTTTCTTTTGTATGTAACTGTGCGGGCCCTCTCCCGATCCCGCCTGGGTCGCCATGTGCGAGTTCTCTCCCGATCCCGCCTGGGTCGCCATGTGCGAGTTCTCTCCCGATCCCGCCTGGGTCGCCATGTGCGAGTTCTCTCCCGATCCCGCCTGGGTCGCCATGTGCGAGTTCTCTCCCGATCCCGCCTGGGTCGCCATGTGCGAGTTCTCTCCCGATCCCGCCTGGGTCGCCATGTGCGAGTTCTCTCCCGATCCCGCCTGGGTCGCCATGTGCGAGTTCTCTCCCGATCCCGCCTGGGTCGCCATGTGCGAGTTCTCTCCCGATCCCGCCTGGGTCGCCATGTGCGAGTTCTCTCCCGATCCCGCCTGGGTCGCCATGTGCGAGTTCTCTCCCGATCCCGCCTGGGTCGCCATGTGCGAGTTCTCTCCCGATCCCGCCTGGGTCGCCATGTGCGAGTTCTCTCCCGATCCCGCCTGGGTCGCCATGTGCGAGTTCTCTCCCGATCCCGCCTGGGTCGCCATGTGCGAGTTCTCTCCCGATCCCGCCTGGGTCGCCATGTGCGAGTTCTCTCCCGATCCCACCTGGGTCGCCATGTGCGAGCCGGGGGCGAGCCGGGCCCATCTTTGTGCACACAGGCTGTGGCCAGCAGCCTGGGCACGCGGGCTTGGAGAAAACCGCGGTGCGGTATGGTACGCTCGAGCTAGAATCAGTCACGGAGGCGTAATGGTTGATTGAAAAGATTATTTACTTACACCCAAGGTGGTCGCGGTGTAGGCTGGTCAGCTTTCCAGGCACAGCTCCACTTGAGTTCTCGGTGGAGGACTCTAATAGACTCGGTTCCTTGACCCCGGAGTGGTTTAGACTCCGCGGGTTCAACAATTCATTCTCACAGAGCAGCTGTATCTCCATGGGTTACTTGGTTCCCAGGTCCCCCGGAGCTGTTAAGACTCTGTGGGTTCGACAATTGGGTCCTTAGGATAGGGATCATGATTTAGCGATGCCGAAGCACACTCAAACAAGAAAACCACAACTTTGGGTTGTGACAGTAACATCCTGTTTTAATAACTGAGAAAATAGTCATTGATACTACCCTGGTTAGGAAGTGGAGATGAAACCTCTGGTTGCATTATCCAGTTCACTTCTACTTGATTTAATGGTGTTGGTGCTGGTGCTGCTAGTAGTAGGTTGTAAACGTCTGTAGAGCAGCATTCTAGGGGAACGGGGCACTTTGCCAGGGGCTCCACAGATACTTGCTGGCCATGGAGGAATGACAGTCCTATGGAAATGTGGGGTCCATTGCAGGCTCTGCTAGGAGAGGTGCTTTAATAGGCCAGGATCTTCTGCCTCTTCCTTTCCATTCTGTAAATATGCCATCCCAGCTTACCCAGGTCCTCTTCTCCACACTGAGCTAGTCCAAGTCTCAGGTCCTCAGGATTTTTATTCCAATCCCAGTCTTAAGTGCCATACAGTCCCTCTGTCCTAGTTTTCCTACCTGAGCTTCCTGTTTGATTTTTATCTCTTGCCAGTTATGATGGCCAACAGTGTCCCCTTCCTCTTTCCAGGCTTGTTCCATCTATCTCCCCAACCAGGTCCTTTTCCTAGTTTTCTCTGTACATCCTAGCTCTTCATCCAGTCTCAAAGCTGGCTTTTATTCCCTACCCAGCCACATATTCTCTTTCTTTCTCTCTCATTGCTGTGTTTCTTTCAGTGGCTCCCAGGTTGTTTGAGCAGTCTCTGGTGTCCTATTTTCTTCCTACTACCACCTGCCTCGAGTGCCAGTTTCCACTACCCAGATCCCTTCTCCATCCCATCCATCTCCGATACTGCAGATTTCTAGCCGGTTTGCATCAGATCAGAGGCCTACTCTTAGTATGGGGGGAGTTGCTGAGAACACTGAAGAGACATTTCCCGACATTCAGTTCAGGTACCTGTGCCTGGCTTGGCCTTTCACACTCCAGAGCTGTGCTTGGGGAGTGCACCCCTGGCTAGAGATAGCCAGTCAGATCTTAAGGGCAATCGGCTGCTAAAGGACTGCAGCCTGTTCTTTTATGTTCTTATCTGGCCACCACCACCCATGCTTTCATAAGCTTGAGGCAGTGCACTGGACGTGGACTTGATGACTGCCCGGAAGCTGCAGTTGGTGCAGAACAAAGCAGTCAACCTGCTGTTGTTGGTGGGTTGTCAGGAGCAGTGGAGTTATGAGTTTGGAAAGCTATTGGAAGCCAGTTCAGCCACAGTTAAAGGTGCTAGTTCTGAGCTATAAGGCCATAAACAATCTAGATCCTACTTACCTAAGGGATCATGTTTTCTCTTACATCTCATTGGAATCCCAAAGATCAGGAGAGTGCAACCTCTTGTAAGTGCTGTCTGTGGCTATGTTTGCCTGACAAACCCATGGGAGGTTGTTCTCAGTAGTTGCTCCTAGGGCTTGGAACCCTAGTACCTTAAGTGTCTTCCTTGAATTTTACTTCAGGGCCAGAAGTACATTTATTGCAATGAGCCACCCTTCTGAGTGTCCAGCCAGACAATAACTGTGCTAATACCCTCAACCCAGATAATTCAAATATCATGTGACAAGACACAAGAAATGGCTGGCTTAAAAGTCCTAGTACTTGTAAAAATACCTTCTGGGTTTTGAGCCCTTTGAGCTTGCACTGTCAAGCCTGTCTCCACAGTCTTGAGGACTGGGATCTTTCCTTAAGAAGGCTCTTGCATGAATTGCATGAATTCAGAAACTGAAGCTTTAAGAAGAACATCAAACATTGTGAGACTTGTGCAAGTTGGCACCACTGCTGCCCCTTAGGGAAAACTACTTTCTTCCAGCATTTTGAATGGGTCCTGTCACAGTCTGCAATTTGTGTACATGTGAGTGTGTGTCCATACATGCCCTAGGGTGGGTAGAAAACAAAATGCCCTGCAAGGAATGGGGCAACAAGATGAAGCCTTTGTGGGATGTGGGAATGGCACAGACTGGGAAAGGCAACCTATGTCCCATGGGTCGCATCTGGCCTGCATATCCACGGGATTTGGGCCAGGGACATGGGGCTTCAGCTGCAGGTGCTCTGCCTGTGCTGCCATGGGGAGCAATGCCAGGTGTCAGAGGGACCTAGCACTTAAAAGAGGTTGCCTAGCACTGGCATGGATGAATGTATCAAAACCATTCTAATTATAAGACTGGAAGAGAAGTTATTACACTTATATGAGTAAATGAAAGGCACGTACAGGCGTTACGTTTTTACTGGGAGACTCGCTATTCTCCTGAGAAGAACCACAAGCATACAGGTGTTCATCCAGTTTCTTCCACCAGAAAGAAAGCCTGTCTACTTCCCTACTGCTAGACAGGGCAGAGGTGGTTAGTACAGCAGTGAGAAAAGACTCTGTTTACCTTCCCCAGTCAGGGTCACCCTGTTTTGGGGAGGACATGGCGAGCAGTGGCAGCTTGACAGCTCCTATCCTTGGGAGGAGTAGAGCAGCAGGGAAAGTAGTAGAGCACCTGTTTGTGGCCAAAATGTTTTCATGCTATCCATCCCCAAGATTAGGAATCTTGCTCTTGACATGATGTCATAATATTGTCCCACTGGGCTTCCCTGCCCCTCTTCCCAATTATTTTGTTTTGACTTTGTTTTTGAGCTCTGGTATCATTAACCCAAATTCCCAGGACTGCTCCATGGGTTTACTTAGAAACAGGTATTTATGGCTTGTTTCTGATACAACAATGTCTAGAAATATGAGATCTTTAGTAAAGCACTTTGAGATTATTGAATAGCCAGAAGTAAACATAGAAAAGACAGTGCAACCATTCTAAATGGTCCTGGCCTGGGGACAAATTCAGGAGATACATCTTCTATAATGCTAATCCTTACTAAGTTCAACAGGCAGCTGCAATGGGCTTTGATTACAATGGATGATATGTTTTTCACTAACAGCTGCATATGTACTGTAGCTATGTACTCTGGGTACTCTTTTTTTTTTTTTTAAAAGGTATTTACATGCTAGAAAATTCAGATAAACACCTGATATGAATTTGCGGGGGGGGGTTTCCCCCTTACAATTCCCAGCAGACAAATTGATGGTTAGCAAATGGCATTTAAAGGTTTGTTTTGGGGAACTGATTTGTAGGTAAATATATATATATGCATTAGAACAATAGTCCAGGGCGGCAGCAAGAGTTAATTGACTCCTAAAGGCCTGGTCACACAGTCACACAGTTCACACATCTTTTAAGGCAGACAGGTTGTCTAACGCAACAAGGCCAATGGATATACACATACCCTGGGAAATTATGGGCATATACCACACTGTTCCATAATATGAGATAAGGTGGCATCAGCCAGGGTAAGCGGGGCCCGTGGAGAGAGGGGGCTAACCTCTTAGTGTGTGTGTGGGAGGAGGCGGCTGAGTGGAGCCGGGCCGGGTCAAGCCCCGCCCAGGCCCCTACTTGGCCCAGCCCCCCAGGGGGAGAGAGAGGAGGGGGGGTACTCACCTGTCCCCCTCCAGTAGGGCAGGGTCCCCCAAATCCCGGGCAGGGCCCCCTTATTGCCCTAAGAGCAGCTTCCTCGACGGCAGGCCCACTGCGCATGCGCGCAGTTTAAAAGGGCCCGCCGACCGGAAAAAAAGCCCAGTTAGTCTCGGAAGCGGCGAGAGATGCGCGGGTGAAAGCTCGCTGCACCCCCGCTCCCCCGAAGCCACCCAGAAGCCCCTCAAAACCCTCCAGCAGCCGCAGAGAC
>NW_005842798.1:70877-71150 GCF_000455745.1 Alligator sinensis
GCCCTCCCCAGCCCCCTACTTTGCCCAGCCCCCCAGGGAGCCACGTGAACAGGCTGTGCAAACAGGTGCGCTTCTCTGCAAGCGTGTGAGTTAGCGTGGAGTTCGCACGGGAGGACGCACAGGAGGGCCCAGGGCCCTGCCAGCGCGCCCCCCAGGGTAGACAGCCCCAGCCGTAGCCAGCCTACCAGAGTCATGACACAGATGGGCACGCGCCGCACCATGAGGGTCCCCTCGGGGACCGCGGCCCGCCCCTCTGGAACCTCAGAGAGGGCC